>NC_074726.1:13641969-13941969 GCF_947242115.1 Biomphalaria glabrata
TAATATATTTATAGTTATTATGAAGTGACAGAATGTCTTTTACCTCCTACAGTTGCTTCACTGTGCTCAGGAAACTGGCCTCTGACAAATCTCAAGGCTATACTAGATTTCCCCACACCTTGGTCACCAAGGAGCACAAGCTTAGCCTGATGCCCCCTCTGGCCACCTACAGGAGCAGTGCGAGGGCCCGTATTGCGTCGGGCAGAACTCATGTTTCATACAAGGAAATATCACAGAGGAAGTTTGTGTTAAGGCACTGGCTCTATAAAGTATTGATTCAATCCTTTAATCAAACCTGGAAACAATAAGTATACTATTGTTAAATATACAACAAATAGTTAGGTGTAAAAGTTAAATGTAAATTGAGTTATATAAAAGGGTCATGCTTTTTTTTTATAAAGAAAAGTAAAATAAATAAAAGCTAATATTTTACATTGTTTGGAAGTTATGTAGAAAAATAAGAATGATTGTGGAATTACAGTTTAATAAAAAACAAACAAACACATTTTTAATTAATATGTGAAAAAAAAAAAACCCACTAAAACTCAGAGCCATAAGAGAACAAAGACATATATAATAATCAAACAAGAAAACATTCATAAAAAAAAATTGCCAGTTAGAAACACAGAACAAAATAAAGTCATGCTAATGAAAACAGATGCAAATAAATTACAAAATAGAACAGAAAGTAGAACAAAATATGAAAATAGAGCAAATAAAACTACAAGATAGAAACAAGGTTAAAAAATCAGGCAAATCAAGTGGCTAAAGAACAGAACAAAACATAATTAGCAGACACAAAATAAAGAGAGAATGCAAGACACTTTTAACAAATGAGAATAATATTGGAAGATGTTTAGCTGAAAAAAATTGTTCTGGTAATATAAGCATTGATGGTATGGCTAGCATTTTAACAATAATGTTGCTTTTAACTTACATTTACTCATTAGCTTCTAAGTCAAATCTAAAGGCCAGGTGATACCATTGTTAGTAACAGAAGTAAACATGTTACTGATACACACACCAACAGAATGACTACAGCCTACTTAGGCAAACAAGATATTTGTCAGTATCAGCTGTGTATCAAGGGTAGTAACTCAGAGCAAACTTTTAAAGAGAGCCTGCTCCACTATGGAATTGTTGTTTGTTGATAAATAACAAACTAATTATATTCAGGGTCGTATTAATTTATTTTTATTACTTTATCGTTTTAAACTCTAATACTGATTGATAAATTAAAGTTAAACATCATTTATTAAAAGATAGGTCTATCACAACATATGAGATGGTGAGTGTGTATGTACAAGGCCACCAACTGTAAAGGCGTATGTGGGATGACCAATGTAGAATATATATATATATATATATAATATATATATGCCTAAAGCCATAATAGATTAGCTAGGTGTAGACATAACAAACCACACACACAACAACAAAAAATTATGAAAAGTTTTGAGTTTATTTTTTTTTAGTTTAGTTTAACTATTTTTTTTAAATTGGTGATTAACTTTTAGTCCAACTACGTCTTTTAATTTTTTACATTTAGTTTAGTTCCCATCACTAATGAAATATAGTTATTGTCACGTAGCATTTAAATTAAAGCAGTTGTCGCACTAAGTTTATTTTTAGTTTCTGCAACCATCTCCAAAACAAGGTCTAGGTGTTAATTGTCGATGGGTTCTAGCAACAAGCATGCTTTTTAGGAACAGAAGTGATTCCATAACCATAAAAGGAGTTGGGATTTAATGGGCAAAAGGTTTCTGTTTGTTCGCAAATGCAGAGAGAGGTTGATTAATAAAAGGTTTTGGAATGACGGGGAAAGTCAGTTGTAGATATGAGGGTGAAGATAGTTTTATAAACTTGCTTTTAAAATTGGACAGTGATGTTACTATAAATAATAACATCCTCTGTTTTTCATGCAATAATGTAGTCTAGCATTTTATTGTTAGTCAGTAACTTAGAATACTGCAATCATAATCTTAAATCTAGTTTATTAGTCTTAAATCTAGATCTAAATCTATTATTCTAACATTTACTAAGAAAAATAAATCTAGAATCCAGATTATTCTAGATAATAATAATAATAATAACTTTATTACAGACTCTAGATCTTGTCATCTATGAGTATGAGTTAATTTTATATAATATAAAGTAACTTTATCATATATATATATATATTATATATTATATATATATATATATTATATATATATATATATTATATATTATATATATATTATATATATATATATATATATATATAATCAATGACTCAATTGACTTAATGACAATGACTTGGTTACAATTTTCTGCCAGATAATAAAATTTAAATAATTACCAGTAATATTAGCTAAGTGTAATTTAATTAGATTTTATTAGATCTAGATATAGACTACATCTATAGATAGTAGAGATCTTATTTCTTAGTATCTATATTTAGAAAAATACCAGATACTGAAGTCCTTCAAAGAGTGGGTCTGCAAAGCATCCACACAATCCTGTAGTCTCGACTGCAATGGGCAGGACATGTCTGCAGAATGGAAGACTGCTGCATCCCTAAAAAACTTTTGTATGGCCAACTAAGCAAAGGAAAGCGCTAGCAAGGCGGTCAAAGAAAACGGGACACCCTCAAAGCTTCTCTGCATAGACCCAGCCACCTGGGAGACAGAGGCACATGACAGAGCATCATGGCGTCGGGCTGTGAAGACTGGCGCACATGTTGCTGAGGAAAAGAGAACAACACTGGCAGAAGAAAAACGCCAGAGAAGAAAAGCAAGGCCAATGACACTAGCTCCAGCTGGAATAACCTGCCCAGTGTGCAGCCGAACATTTCAGCTCACATAGGTCTCACCAGCCACATGGCTGCATGGTCGTGTGGTTTGCACATTGGACTGTCGTTTGGATTTATCGATGGTCCCGGGTTCAAACCCTGCCCGCTCCCATCCCCTGTTGTCCTGCTACTAGGAAGTAAACTATCTTCAAATCTTCAACTCTGAACTGTCTGAAGGAACATCCGAAATATGTAAAACATTTTTAATCATTTTACAAACATTTTTATATCTAGTAGAGATATAATCATATACTTCATATAGAATCTTCAGATCTAGATTTATAATGACTAGATTCTTAGTATCTCTACAATTATATTTAAATTTAATAAAATTAATAAATATTAAATTTTAAAATAAATTAAAATTTTATTATATCTATTTTTTTAAATTTTAACTCACCTATTAGTCCTATTTTATCGTTCGACCTACAGAAACTACTCTCAAAATGGAAAGGAAATAGTCTATTTAATATTTTTTTATTTGATATTTAAAATCCAAATCTATTATATAGATCTAGTTAATGCTTCCATGCACAGGTTTCCTTTTTTAGATCTTGGCCATTAGCATGTTTACCCATTAATGATTAATAAAATAGTGTTAGGGGGTTGTTCATCCCCTTGTTTATTTTTCTCATGGACTTCCGTTTGTGTTTCATAACTACTTCCTAGTTCAAAGTAATGCTGTGAGCACAGACCTATATACTGTGTACAATGTGTGACTGTGAAGAGTGTGGACCAAAAATAATAATAAGGCTTGTCTTTAATAATAATACTAATAATAATAATAATAATCTTTATTATCCGTAAGGAAATTTGTCTTACAATTTGTGCATTACCAAACAAAAAACATTATAACTATAAGAAACCAAAGTGTACATTCACACCAGACTCACTCATAATTTACATGTGACAAAGTTTGTACCAGATTGTTCTTATTTAATGATTTGATTGCCAGGGGAATAAAAGAGTGTTTGTGTCTGTTTGTCTTTGCTATCGGTGACCTACATATTTTGCCACATCCAACGCAGGCATAACCAAAATGAAACACGTAAAATAAATTATAAATACTTTAAAAAACAAACAAACTTATATGAAGTGTAATTGTATCAATATGTTTGAACCAATCATGTAATAAATTTTAATACATAAATATATCATTCAAAAATGTGTACGATTGGAAGTATTTTTTTTCTTTACACTAATTTTCATGATTTTGCCACACTCAGTGCGCTATGGCCCAATCATGAAACTAACCACTTGTGTGGACCAATTAAAGGGGGGTGGGGGTAGGCCTATATGTGATAAGATTTCTGTGCTGTATTTTTAAAAGCAATTTTTTTTTATATTGCTTGAGTCTGAATTCGAACTTTATGGCTCAAGCCACTATGATCATGGAAGAGCCACTGATTCCTATTGATAGACCTATCTGTGGTCGTCTTCCTATTTCCGCTACTTATCATCCTGATCGCCAAACATTATATCTTCAGCGTGTAGGCATCAATGCCATTCATTGTATTTAGCTTCACATTTGTATTTACGTTTAGGAGATTATTCGTTACACACTCGCTTTAGCCTTATTGTGTTAAGTTTAAGGGGCTGCCCAAAACTAAGTCCCCCGGGCCCATCCGTCCATCTGAGAAGGTCTTCAAAGAATTTCAAGCCCATTTGATACGCTTTCTTTCTTTAAGCTTGGTTTAAAAAATAAATCTAGTATTTTTGACAAAGCTTATATCAACTCATTCTGTCTGTTTGTCTGGTCAAAAGTTTGTACACGTTATTTCCCCCACATCCAATCTCGGATTAGCTGAAATTTCGCTCAATTATTTATTTTACCTGACAACACAAGAATTGATAGAAAAAATTAACCAATTAGTTAATAAAATATTGGTAATTATTTTTTATTTGTTTGGTATCTTGAACAAGGGAAAGAAATAGTACTTGAAAGATAAGGTGGTATTAGTTGAAATAGTCCCCCTTTGAGGACTAAGCCATGAGTAAATATTGTTTATGTGTTTAAAAAACGATCATGTAAACATTCACCAAGATACCCCCCTTTTCCATCCCTCTTTTTACAACTGGCCCAGGCAAATGATAGCATCATAGCGCATTGAGAAAGCTAAAAGGTCAACAAAAATAATTGGTAACAATATTTATAATCGCACAGATTAGATTATGTCTAGGTCGATTATGTAGCCTATAGATTTACATGACTGATTCAAACAAATTGATACTATTACACTTAATATAAGCTTTTTATATATTTTTTTTCGTCAAAGCTTTTAAAATCAATTACAGTAAAATCTACACAGATATCCCTCCCCCTCCCCTCCCCAATTTTCCCAACTGGTCCATATAAGTGATAGATCAAAGTGTATTGAGAAAGCTAAAAGCACGAAATAGCACTAAACAAAAACAATTGGTAATACTATTTATCGCACAGATTTATAGATCTTTTACAAATTAAATTACATGACTGATCCAAACTCATTGGTAGGCCTACAATACGCTTCGTTTAAACTTTGTTGTTTTTTTTTTAAGCAATATTTTATTTTTTGTCATAGAAGCTAATTAGGAAACTAATATAAACAAGGTTACAAAAGACAGTTTGTGTTTCCACACAAACTCAAAATCGGCCCCCGAAGTAAAATGTTTTACATAATTCGAATAATCCTTCAGAGTTGAAGATAGTTTACTTCCTAGTCCAAACCTCCCGCAGGACGACGGGGGATGGGAGCAGGCAGGGTTTGAACCTTCGATCGTCGATAAATCCAAACGACAGTCCAGCGCGCAAACCGCACGACCAGTGGTCCACCCAGGTAGGCTTCAATATTTTCAGAAAGAACATCCGAATGAAATTATATCAAAGACAAATGAGAGATAAGAATGGAGAAAAAAAGTTAACAGATCTTGTGTAGTGCCCCAACCGTCCCGCAGATCAAAGGATACGTGAAAGTGAATGTAAAGTTAGATGTGAACCTGGCCTAACTAGTTTGTGGTCTATAGGGCAGATGATGTAAAGTTCATCTGTTTTTGTGGCCTACGGTTAACGAGGGTGTCATGTAGCCAGCACAACGACCAACTAATGTCAGGTACCCATTAGAGCTGGGTAGACTCAGAAGTTGAAAATCCCAGTCTTCACCAGGATTCGAAACCGGGACCCTCGGTTCGAACTAAATAAGTTAATTGTTTTGAAAATGTTCAAACTCATATTCGAATTCTCAAAAAAAAAAAAAAAAAAAAAAAAAAATCCTCTATATAGAAAAATGTTCAGGAAAATTATGTTTATAAGATTACTATTCGTCTTAAATTAGGTCTAACATATAATGCATACTAATTAGCTTTTTCTTATAAAAAAAACTGCTTGCATAATTGATTTTAAAAATTAGAATTTTCGCTTTCAGGAAAAAAAAAAAGTAGCCGTTGCATCAGAACTTTGAATGGTCTAAAATATTGTGAAGTCGAGATCTAAACGGGACGGACGGACAGACATTTCGCACAAAACTAATAGCGTCTTTTCCCCTTTCGGGGGCCGCTAAAAATTCAACAAAATAACTGAACTGATAAAAAAGACCATACATCGACATTTAGCATAAATATATATTTTACAAATGTATTGATATGATAGATTTGTATTTAGGTAAGTATGACATCTAAGCATTGGTAATATTAAATAAACAGTAGCGTATCAGCAGTCTCCGTCAGGGGTGTTGTCCAGAATGTTGGATTTGTTCTTTCTCAGACATTCCTCTCTTTTGGAAAAAGTTTCGCTGTAAATTTAAGAAACTATAAAATAAATATTTACTTATTAATTATGAGATTTTATTACTTCTGCAAAATGGGATAACCAATTTTTTTTTTCATTTGAATTATAGGCTACACATAGAGGTTAAGCTCTGAGAAATTCGAATACCACCAGGATGACTGGCTGGTCGTGCGGTAAGCGCATTGGACTGACGTTGGGACTTGTCGATGGTCGCGGGTTCATACCATGCCCGGTGCCATCTCCCGAGGTCCTGCGGGAGGTTTAGTCTAGGAAGTAAATTATCTTCAACTGTGAAGGAACATCCGAAACATGTAAAACATTTTACAAACAAACGTTCAACTTATTTGTAACGATTATCTTTGCTAAACATGTCTCGAATGTTCCTTCAGAAGATTATTACATTCTAGCTCAAACATCCCGCAGAAAGACGCAAGATGGCACCGGGCAAGGTTCAAACCCGGGACTGAAGAGACCATTAAGACATTAGTCCAGAGTGCGAACCACACATGTTGATATCTTGCTTCTTCCTTTGTTAATAATACATCTTAAATGGATTTAACGATATTTTAAGGAGTTTCCAAGACTTTAGTTCAGGAGGCTTTTCCGGAAAAGGGAGAGAGAGGGAGGAGAAAAAGAGGGATAGGCAAGGAAGAGAGAGAGAGAGAGAGAGAGAAAGGACAGAGAGAGATGAAGAGACAGAGAGAGGGAGAGAGAGAGAGAAAGAAAGAGAGAGAGAGAGGGAGAGAGAGAGAGAAAGAGAGAGAGAATGAAAGAGAGAGAGGGAGAGAGAGAAAGAAAGGGAGAGAGAGAGAGAGGGGGGAGAGAGAAAGAGAGAGAGAGAGATGGAGAGACAGAGAGAGAGTTTGAGAAAGAAGGAAGGCGTGATGGAAGACAATATACATCTAACTATTGAATGTGAGTTGTTGTTTTTTTTTAATTTTCTTTGTCATATTGGGATAACAATCATAACATATTGGGCTTTGCGAATAAATATTAGGAAAATTAGCAAATAATATGATATGCTAAAAATATACGAAATATCACACAGATACATTTGTATACACATGTATTCAACTAACAAGAATATCGAAAAGGAAACTACCTGGAATCTGGCGACAGTGCCGACAGAGACACCGGTCCTCGACTACTGTCTAAATAGAACAGAAACAGTTATTTCTTAAATTATGCGTTTTAATTATTTAAAAAAAATTGTCAGGGTCACTTCAAGACTCCACGAAAACGTAGTAGAGTCAATCGTCTGGACACACTGGGACTGGACACACTGGGACTGGACACACTGGGACTGGACACACTGGGACTGGACACACTGGGACTGGACACACTGGGACTGGACACACTGGGTATGTACACACTGGGTCTGGACACACTGGGACTGGACACACTGGATCTGTACACACTGGGACTGGACACATTGGGTCTGTACACACTGGGACTGGACACATTGGGACTGGACACACTGGGACTGGACACACTGGGACTGGACACACAGGGACTGGACACATTGGGACTGGACACACTGGGACTGGACACACTGGGTCTGTACACACTGGGACTGGACACATTGGGTCTGTACACACTGGGACTGGACACACTGGGACTAATCTCAGCGAAAATATCCTACGCACTAAAGCCAATGTAGAAACATGACAGGCTTTGAGATCAATATCATTTCACTGCTTCATCTAGACACTTTAGTTAGACACCAGACATTTCAGCTAGACACTGTTTAAAGGTGCCAGAATCATAGCAGAGTTATTTTGTCTTCTACTTTCTTTGTAGACCTTCTGCTGTTTGTTATATAAAAAAAAACTTGCTGGTAATCTGAAATCATTGCAGACAGAGACGATGATAGCGAGAGTATTGGTTATATCTGAAGCAGGCAGCCAGTAGTACGGGACTTCCAGAGAGTATTGGTTATATCTGAAGCAGGCAGCCAGTAGTACGGGACTTCCAGCATTGAAATTAAACACGAAGAAGGAATTTGTGTAGGCTACATGTGAAGTCACATACACGTTACATATATGAAAGCAGAGCTAGGGACCACATTTGTTGATGAGAGAAACTGGTGAATTAATATAGAACGAAACAGTTCGACAACTCCGCCAAAATTTTAATGAGAGGTGGGGGAGGGGCTGGACATCGGATGTGACCGTTGACCTTTAAGTGGCATTAAGTGCATGCTTGAAAGTAGCTCATTAAGATCTTTTTAGATATCTATGCTCTAGTGGCCTGGCACTGGGTTGCTAGTGCGCGGATCGAATGGTCCATGTGCAGTCCCTTATTTCGTTATATATAATTTAATATGTAATGTAATATGTATTGTTTCAGTACTCAGCTTTACATTTGTATTCACACTGACCGCCCGACAAGATGTCTGCCTACTTCCTCTGGGCCCATTTCACTGACCAGTGTCATGTGAGACAATTCTTTGATTAGCCCAAGCCATGCTTTTTACCTCTCTCTCCTCTCTACTCCTGAACAAAGAAACAAAGGGGCGCTTTGAATGAAAGAGATAATCCTTAGCTGGACTCAGTGACGTAACATCTCTCTGGTAAATTCCCCCTCCCTCCCTCCTCTGTCTTTTGGTTAACGCTCATACGTCATCTTTCCCTAGTCGCTGTGTTTCTCAGGTCAAAGGGTACATCTTGCCAATTGTTGAGGAAATGTCTATGTGTTCCCTGGTCGCTCTGTTTCTCAGGTCAAAGGGTAAATCTTGCCAATTGTCGAGGAAATGTCTATGTGTTCCCTGGTCGCTCTGTTTCTCAGGTCAAAGGGTACATCTTGCCAATTGTCGAGGAAATGTCTATGTGTTCCCTGGTCGCTCTGTTTCTCAGGTCAAAGGGTACATCTTGCCAATTGTCGAGGAAATGTCTATGTGTTCCCTGGTCGCTCCTTTTTTCAGGTCAAAGGGTACATCTTGCCAATTGTTGAGGAAATGTCTATGTGTTCCCTGGTCGCTCTGTTTCTCAGGTCAAAGGGTACATCTTGCCAATTGTCGAGGAAATGTCTATGTGTTCCATGGTCGCTCTGTTTCTCAGGTCAAAGGGTACATCTTGCCAATTGTCGAGGAAATGTCTATGTGTTCCCTGGTCGCTCTGTTTCTCAGGTCAAAGGGTACATCTTGCCAATTGTCGAGGAAATGTCTATGTGTTCCCTGGTCGCTCTGTTTCTCAGGTCAAAGGGTACATCTTGCCAATTGTCGAGGAAATGTCTATGTGTTCCCTGGTCGCTCTGTTTCTCAGGTCAAAGGGTACATCTTGCCAATTGTCGAGGAAATGTCTATGTGTTCCCTGGTCGCTCTGTTTCTCAGGTCAAAGGGTACATCTTGCCAATTGTTGAGGAAATGTCTATGTGTTCCCTGGTCGCTCTGTTTCTCAGGTCAAAGGGTACATCTTGCCAATTGTTGAGGAAATGTCTATGTGTTCCCTGGTCGCTCTGTTTCTCAGGTCAAAGGGTACATCTTGCCAATTGTTGAGGAAATGTCTATGTGTTCCTTGGTCGTTCTGTTTCTCAGGTCAAAGGTTACATCTTGCCAATTGTCGAGGAAATTTCTATGCCTTTACACCTGCCTGACCTACCCCCAAACACTCTCCGCCATCTTGAAGAGCACTTCTCGCCCACATTGAAGTGATTCTGCCTTTTGGCTCCTGTTTGCTATTTCTAGCTCCCATTTTCGGAGCGATGCCTAATATTCCACAGGTCTCTGCCCCTGTGCTACACCTTGTACTAGACCTCAGTGCTAAACCTTGTACTAGACCTCAGTGCTAAACTTCAGAGCTACACCTAGGTGCTACTTAGTAGTATCCCTGGATGCCTATAAACACACGATTGTTGGTTGCCAGTATCCTAGTATTGTACCTGTGCGTATCAATTTAAGTGCAAGTGTAATTTAGTCAAACCCATCCACTAGACATCACGCGACACGCAAACCCTGCACAAAACCCTACGCGGGTCACAATTTCATCCATTCCATAGAGAACCCTGGCCTGCTTTAGCACTTCTTTCCATTCTATCCTGAGCTTTACGTCTCCTTGCCCGGACTCTAAGCCCTAAGTTGTTGTAGATCTGCCTCTACATCATCCAGCCACAGTACTCGTGGTCTGCCTTTGGGGCGCCTGCCTTTTGATTTTTGCTCCTCTGTTCTCTAACATTATTTTATTATTATAGCTTTTATTTAGCGCTACTTTCATGCTTATAGCATGCTCAGAGCGCTTTGGTCCAATTTTATTTGTGGACCGGGGGGGGGGGGGTATCTAGGAGTTGGTTTTCCGTGCTGCCTATAGGCGCTCAGTAAACACAACTCTGCCCGAGTTGGGTGTCGGACCTCGAGCCCCCTTCTAGGTAGCCAAGACAAGCCAAGTTCAAGCGCACTTACTTTAAAGGTGACCTACCCAGCGTAATCTGCTCATTTTTATTTCCACTACAGTATCAATTTTCAAAACGTGGGGAGATACAAAAACATAACTTATGTCTGCGTTCCACAAATGTTTTTGTTAACTCTGCTCTACATTGACTACTTTAATCTCACCCCTGCTCTCCCCTACAGTATTATGAAGTTCTAAGCAGTCGATTAGCATATAAGCCAATGTCAGTCGTAAAATACATACTTTTTAGATCGGGAGGTACTTCTCCCAAGCACAGACAGCAGCAATCTCTGCAGGGGAAGAATAGCAGACGAACTTGGCTTCGCAATCGTTTCTCCACGAAGCAGTAGAGAAAATAATTCACAGTGTGGTTCATAAAAAGTAGAATTCTAGCCATCGTATTATCTGAAAAAAAAAAACAACAACAACAAAACAAACTTAATTATTTTAAAGAATATATGCAAGTGTTGAATTACTACAGCTACTTCAAAGGTAAGAACATTCTGAATTGCAGTTAATTTTTTAATTAGTCTATGAGATCCTTATCGATAAATGGTTATGGTTTTAATCGAAGAATATAATATCCTTTTTACTCTATTGAACACCAACTTACACAAATTTGTCTCCGCTTGTGTCCTAAAGAATTTTTCTTTAAAGTTCTCCACCATTCTGATGGGTAGAGAGGTAACAATAATCAATAAGGTCGACATGAAGACCACAGGCAACAAACGTTTGCTCAAACCTGTAGGGGTCAAGTGTTTAACATGTAGTTATTAACTTCATTGTTCAGTAGAATTTTTTTTTTATTATTATTAAAGAAGATCTCTAGTGTTAAGCACACTTTGTTTTTAAAGCTTAGTTGTAAAAAAAAAAAAAAAAGCTTAAGGAAATTAATTGAGCAGACGATACAGTGCTACTACTTTAAAACGAATTATCTACCTTTAGAAGTGGTTAACAGAATGTTGTTCACGGGAGTTAAGGCAATGTTTGAGACCCTAGGGACCTGAGCCAATAGAACAGATTCCCTGCCTTTTTCCATTTGGTATTTATGAGAAATTGACTCTTTGGTGGCAGCAAGGTTGATGCTAAAGGTCAAGCACCACGAGGGAACTCATCCCCCTAGTCTATATAAAATGAACCTCCTTGACCATTCGTAGTTCAAATGAAGTACCAAATTTGTTTACTTTAAAGTAAATATAGACCTAGCCATTTATTTTCCCCTCACAGAAGGCCTACGTTGTAGAAAAAAGAGTTAAACAAATATTTTTTTCCCTAGCAAAGAGTAGCTTTCGGGAACCCTGCTCGCTTTGGTTCTGTAATTATAAACTTATTTAAATATTTATTACAGAGATCCAACAGACAAAGTAAGATGAACCTCGAGCAGTAAGACCAAAGTTGGAGGTCCGAGACCGGAGGTACAAGCTAAGCAAACACAAAGAGACATCACACATGAGTAACAGGGCCATTGGAAGAAATGCGTTCACTGTAGACTCGAACCAGAACTGCCAGGTACCAGCGTCGAGCTCACAGAGTGAGTGGGTTCTGAAATGTACATTAAAATAGAAAGGAATGAGCAGAAACTTCTTTTTTTTGGGGGGTGGGGGTTAAGGGCGATGGGTCAAAACAGTATAAAGAAAACGAAGGAACAAAAAGAAAAAAAAAGAAGGTTATAAAGACAGTTTGTGTGGAAACACAAAACAAATTGGCTCCCTAAGTTGTCCGCTCAGGCATGCACAAAGACAAAGTTTCAATGTTTTCAGAATGAATATCTATAACATTTTTTTGTGTGTAAATGTGGGTAGTAAGTATGACAAACATTTCTTAACTACGTAATACAATAAAACCGTTTGCATAACTACATTTTAAAAAAATGGTAAATTGTCACCTCCCTTACTATATAGTCTCCCGTGTTTGTAACTATTAGCAGTGTATATTTGAAAACAAATTGTGTTGTTTTTTTTAATGAAGAAAACTGCTTGCATAGTGGATTTTAAAAATTAAATTTTTCGCGTTCAGACATGACAAAATTAGCCGTTGCATCAGAACTTTAAAATATTTCAAATATCATGATGCCAGATTTTCAATATCTTTTCTAGTTTACGAGATCTAAAGGGGACGGACGTACGGACAGACAGACCAGACAAAACTAATAAGGGCTTTTCCCCTTTCGGGGGAGGCCGCTAAAAAAAGACACATTTCCATTCATTTTCTGTTGAATAGTAAATAATTAAATTATCTCGCGCAGTCACAGATTAATTAAAAAAAAGGAAGATACAAACGAGGTTGTAAAGAAGTTGAAACCAATTTATCCAGTACAATGAACAACATCTACTATACAGTGTATAACAGGCTCCATTTTGCCCTCACCGGCACAGAGGATTACAGCCTGCAGCAAATGGTCTCTGAAAGACACAGCTGGAGAGCTTTCACGAAGGTCGCGGAACAAATTTAAGGCCCAAAGAAACGCTCTTGCCGAAGATAGTATCAAACAACGAAGAGACCTCCAGCGGACAAGGGCTTTGTCTGCAGCCGTGAGGTCGTAGCTGGATCTGCATAGTCAAGTAAAATACTGCACTCATCCTCAAAAATCTTTAGATTATTTTTAGATCTTCCTTAACGCATAATATAATCGACAGTTATGGTCCTTAATAATCCAGGGCACAATACTTTAATGCCAAAATAATAATATTTTTTTAAAGTGGAAACAATTGGACTAGTAACAAATAATGTAAATCCTTACCCATTGTTAGTGAAGACTACGAGTCCTTTCTGAATCAGAGTTGCATTGACCATACTGCACAATGTGCACAGCAAGAGAATAGCAACTACACTGCACTTCTGTGAACTGAAGTTTCTGGGTCTGTACAGAAATCAATATGTTCATTCATAATAATACTAATAAGTAATAATAATAAAAATAATTTGCAAAATTAATATACCAATATTTGACTTTGATCCATAATTTGATTAATAAGGATACGAATCCTTATTACAAATACTCGCCAGTATGGGCACATTTTGACGGACATAATGATGGATTTTAATCGCATTGATAAAAAAGAAAAAAACAACGCTACAATCATTGACATTGCCGAACCACAATCCCATAATATAAGGAAAACTGAAGTGGAAAAACAAAGAAAATATGGGAGCCTAAGCTTGAAGATCAATCGGTCATAGATGCTGTCTAAAATAATAATATATCCTGTTGTCATATCAACTGAGAGGATAATGACACCTTTCAGTTACCTTCACGACCCTTAACATCCCTAAGAAGATTCTCGTTGCCTTTCAGAAGGCGGCACAGCTGCAGACATGCCACATCGCCAGGAAACTTCTTAGATAACACTGTTAAAGGGAGACTACAATGAATTTTGTTTCTTTCTAACGAAGCTCGACCCTGGCAGTGCCAGAGAATGAATATTAGTTCGTTTTTCAATATAATAATAATAATAATAATAATTTATGACACACTTTTAACAAACATAATGTAGGTTCAAGCGTGACCCCTGTGACCTCTATGTCGAAAGTGTCGATAATGTTGACTGTTTTCATTACATTTCTTTTATTTATAGAGTTTACTACAAGCAGAAACAAATTGTTTCATGTAGTTGATGATAATCTGGAAATGATGCAACAGTTTGTAACGAAGGGGGCAGGGCTTTAAATACAGGAAAGAAGTGAATGAAAGGCGGGAAAGGGGAATGTCACGTGCGGGCCGCAGCAAAGTTGCCAGAAAATTGTAAACAGGGAGTTGTTTACATTCTAGTAACTTCCAGTTTCTGCACAAAAGAGCTATTCAATAAAAAGGAGAGACATGTTTTCCGGTACCTACAATTTTGAGAACTTTTGATTTTTAAAAGAGTTTAGGAAACTATAAATAGGGATCCACGCCAATATCGAGGTCAATTCAGTTCATACGTTTTAAGCTTTTATAAGTTTATTGTTAAGAATGTATTTTTGAATTCGATTATAAAGTGCGTGTACAATCGTTTCATGATTTCTACTTAGAAGATTAAACTATTTTATAAAGACAAGTCTTCCTTTACGAAGCTGATCACTTTTTGTAACAGCGATTCCTTGACTCAAAATCTTTCTGAACGTTTATTGATGTAACTCTTTAATGACTACACGACGAAACATACGGAAATACATGCTTACGTATGTATGTTTAAGATATAGATTATGTAGACCCAGTGGCGTCACTAGGGTCGGTGTCACCCGGTGCGGTAAGCTCAGGGTGTCACCCCCCTCCCTAGGAAGAAAACAATCTCCCCCTTTCTCTTATGTTGAATAATAAAACTGTAAGTTAATTAATTGATTGGTTTCACCCGAAAATGGTTTACTATTCTTTTTAAAAAGTCGTTGTTTGACATTTTATCAAAAAAAAAAAAAAAAAAAGAAGCTTGATAGCTCTAGAAAATAGCAAGAGAGTAAGGCATCTCACAACAATTTATCCAGATTCAGGGACATGTCTAAAGTAAAACAAGCTGCTATGTCACAACTGACGCTCAGACTCTTCAACACCGAGACGAATATGAGATTAGGGTTTATCTTATCCCCATTTCTCTTTCTTGTAGCCATCGGCGATGTCATAGAAACAGGCTGCATCCGGGTTCCCATGACGTAAAGCAAACCGCGTTGGATTTTGCAGACGACACAGCATTACTTTGAAATAGAATTAAATGTATACACGATATGACGGATAAAGACGCCCCCAAAGTTAAGCATATTGGGAGCAGGTGACCCAAAACGCCCATCAATATTAGTCATACAGATCTTGAACCAATAGAAATTTTAACTTATTTAGGCAGTGTTATCTTAATCAATGGAGTTGCATATCATGGTGTTGCATGTCGGATTGAAAAGCAGGAGCAGTCTTTCAAAAAAGTACGACCTATCTAAATAAACAAATCAATTAGACTGTAGATTAAAATCAACCTACTCAATACAATAATTGTCCCAAAGGCCACCTACACTTCGAGATGTGGAAGGCTGAAAAGAAGCTGAGTAGTGATAGCTGAGAAACATCCTACCGAGATAATGTTACCAATAGAGAAATCTTTTCAAGCACATTCGCAGTCTTAGGTAAGTGGCAACTGAACGTCGATTGAAATTTGTGAGACATATCATTCAAAAAGACGTAACCAAAGTCAGCAATAAGATGAAAGCCAAAAAGAGGAACGCCATAACATGACCGTCCACGTTTAATCGTGCCGTCACACCTTTTTAGAAGGAAAGTGGCTGTGAAAGTCGTTTAAGACTAATTAATGTGGAGAGAGCTTGCAGACATATGCGTCGAATGTTTCTCAACATTTTACAATAAAAAATGTTACGTTCGCCACTCAACTGATCAGGTTAGATGTTTGTGAGAGCACCTTAAGCTCACTCGGATTTTCCGGGGCAAAGTCCCGGCGCCAAGCGATTTTTTTCTTACATTTCTGAGCTTCAGAAACTTTTTCTCCTGGCGTCTATAACGTATTATTTTTCTCATAATAGGAAAATTACAAGTAAAATAGAATTAAATTAAGAAAGTTTGGGACGTTGATACTAAACTGAGACATTCAAGCTAGTAATTTGTATTTCTAAAAGTTGCTTTTTGAAAAAGTGCATTTTTCCGACTTGGGTGTCACCCCCTTGATGGGTGTCACTCGTTGCGGCTCGCACCTCCATAGTGACGCCACTGTCTAGACCTTCAGAGTGAATTAATTTTAAAGATTATGATATCTTTAAAAATCGTAAGGTAAAACCAGAGTTTTCCCTGTGTGGCCAATTATCTAGTAATGTTTTGCCAAAAATTATCTGCTAATATTTTTTCCCCCAAAAATATAAATAAACTGTCAAATTTTTAGGAAAATTATTAGAGCCATTTCCAAGATCCGTGTTTAGTGTCCACTTACCTTTTTCTACCCATGAAGAATTTGCAAGCTGATAAGAGGAATTGTAAAAAGGAAACTTAAAATGAGTCACATGGAGCACTCACCTACACAAAACGTAGACTACTCGACACACAGTAATAAACGTCACGTGCCATGTTGTTATGGACACTAGGGTCAAATCTAACCATAGGAGATACCTTTCAGCATAGCAAGTAGAAAGAAAGGTACTTTAATTTTCTTATTTAATAAACATTACCTAGTGTATGTTTACTGTATATTTCTTTTGGATGAAAGACCATTATAGCAGCTTTGTAAAATAAATCTATAACAACCCATTGTAAAATAAAGCTTCATCGAAATACAACTAAAGTAATTCGTACAGTCACGCCTAATATAACATCTCGCTTAGTTTTCCCGCTCAACCTCGTTTACTTTTTTTCTAGCACAATCTCGTTTGTTCATGGTTACTAGACTAAAAAAAAGTTCCACAACGTTATTCAATAGTTACAACATTATCTCCTCTTTGTTTTCTTAGCACATTTTGAATTGTTTTATTTTGAATTTACAATTAAGGAGTCAAATAGATTAGGACAGACATGTCAAACTCGTTAAGGTGTATGGGCCGCATAAAAAACTTACTATATCCTAAGGCATGGGCGTAGCCAGGGGAGGGGGGGTTTGGGGTTCCAACCCCTCCCCCAAAATGAAATCCCCCCCCCCCCTTCGAGTCGGAATTTAGTGACTGATTTTTTGCTTTGATTTTGTTTATTTTAGTTTAGATTTTAATACTAAACCATCACTTGCCCCAGCACAACCAAAGGGGTTTTGAGTTTAAAACCCCCTACCAAGGGGATTCGAGTTTAAAAACCCCTACCAGGGGGGTTCGAGTTAAAAACCCCTACCAGAGGGGTTCGAGTTTAAAAACCCCTACCAGGGGTTTTGAGTTTAAAACCCCCTACCAGGGGTTTTGAGTTTTAAACCCTTTACCTGGGGTTTTTGCAGTTAACTCCCCCTCTTCTATAAAACAAAACAAAAAAAAAAATGCAAACGAAAATCCCCTATTTCCAAGAGCACTGTTAAGGAAGATTTTGATTTTAAACCCCCCTCTAAAATTTACGATAAACCCCCTCTTCAAAAAAAAAAAAAAAGCTAATAACGCACTCAAAATGTTATGAGCGTAGCTAAATGGGTTTTGACTCAGTTTTGAGTTTAAACCCAACTTCAGCGAGTTTAAACCCAACTTCAGCGGGGTTTGAAGGTAAAAAAAATACCTCTTCAGTAATAAAAACAAAGCAAATTATACACTCAAAATGTATGAGTGTAGTCAAAGGGATTTTGAGTTTAAACTCACCTCCAGTGGAGTTAGAAGCTAAAAAGTACCTCTTCAATATAAATAAAAGCAAATTACTCACTCTAAAATCTATGAGCGTAGCCAAAGGGGTTTTGAGTTTAAACCCCCCGGGAGGGGGGTTTCAGGATAAAAAATACATCTTCAGTGTAAGAAAAAAAGCAAATTACGCACTCAAAATGCTATGAGCGTTGCCAAAAGGGGTTTTGAGTTTAAACCCCCATTCAGAGGGGTTGATGCTAAAAATACCTCTTCAATATAAAAAAAAAGCAAATTACACACTAAAATTATTTGAGCGTAGCCAATCCAATCGGGGGGTTTGAGTTTAAAACCCTCTTCTACAGATGGCTTTTTTTAAAAGTTTAAAACCCCTCCAGATGGTTTCGAGTTTAAGATCCCCCTACAAAGCATTTTGAGGTGGAAAACCCCCAACAGATGATTTTGACGATAAAACTTCTCTTTTCGATATAAAATCTAAAGCAAACTACAGTCACTCAATTCCAAGAGCGTATTCAAGAGAGGTTACACATTTTTACCAGTGGCAGGGCTCCATTAATAAACTGGAGTGAATAGTCATCTGCCGAAATTGAAAAACACTAAATGTGGCTCAACAAAGATGGCTAAGACAGATTTTAGGAGTCAGTTATAGAGATCGGGTCTAAATCAAGGAAATCCTATGCCGAATCGGGAGTCGACCCTTTAGTAAGATTGTGAGAGAACGACGCATGAGGTTTGCGGGACATGTTCTCCGACAAAATGAATTACGCATAAGAAGAGTTGCAATGATATCCTAGTACAACTTGACGCCACTCATTCATGGAAGTCCTCATGGCAGGTGGAAAGAGGCTTCAGACATTACCAGTGACAGATTTTTATGGAAACAGCTTGACGTCAAATGATCCGAACGGCGCGGTAGGATCTAAGTCAGTAAGAATAGCACATTAGGTTTTTGAAATAAAACTTTTTAATAGCAGGAAAATGCTGTGTAGATACCTCAGAATATGCATTTTGTTGGCTTTCAATACCAGAAATAATGCATGGCGACGGGGCTTCGCCCCGCGCTGGGGGAGCTCCTAGCGCTCCCCCAGACCCACTTGCTAGTATTGGCGGGGAATTTTTCCATTAACTCATGGAAGAACCTATTCTAGGGCACAATAAGCGTCTTCCGAAAGAATGAAGGTTCAGAATGTAATAAAGATTATGTACACACACACACACACATAAATACATACAATTTTTTTTTCGCGGGGGGGGGGGGGGGGGAATCCCCCAAACCCCCCCCCCCCCCCCCCACCACCACCACCACCCACCGAAAAAAATCCTGGCTACGCCCAAGTCCTAAGGGGCCGCGGCCAAAAATCAGTTGCAAAACAGCTTACTAGTTTTATGTAAATTAGAAACAATACAATAGAATACAATAATTAATGGCATGCATGTCCCTTAGTTAGCTAAATTTGCAGTGCGGTTTCATAATTAAAAATTACTAAGATTGCGCATTTTTTTCTCTGTCCTGATTCTTGACATATTTCTGGGATACAAGTTTATTTTATATCGGGTGCAAGTTTGTTTGTCACTGACACTATCATCACTGACGACAAATTTTGATCAGATAATCTCGAACGGTGAGGTGATTTGTAGCTTTCATTATAGAAAAGAACTGCTCACAGAGATCAGTGCTTGCAAAAATAGCTAGAATTCTGGCTGCAAATCTCCGCAATTGAACGTACCGTTTAGGTATATAACTAAATTTTGGCTCAGCCACTTCTTTATTCTTCGCTTTCAACAAAGAATCTAACTGCTATTCTATCAGCTCTAGTTGCACACTACCAGCAGCATTTTCAGAAGCAAATGAAAGTGGTTATAAAAACAACGAAAACTCTTGCTCGTATCAAACAAAGTCATGAAAACAGCCAGTGGAAGCATCTACTAACGATTCCAGGTGTAAGACATAGTTACCAAATGTTGTAGCCGTATTTAATCTTTTTAGTTTCTGACAAGTGAACAAGATTTTCTCTTCATATTTGGTTTATCCACAGTCATAATTTTGCTTGAAAGCACTTCATATGATCACACGCAGTGGTGACAATTTAGTCTTTACTTTGAAGTTTCAAATTCAAGTCTTGCAGATGACCAGTGAGATCAATTGCAAATGCCAAATCCTGAACCCATTTGTCAGTATGGAAATGTTCAACAGGTTCACCTTTCATGTTCAGAAACAATACAATTTCTTCATGCAGTACAACAAATCTCTTCAATTCTTTATGACAGGAGAGCCAGCAAATTTCGTGTCCAATGTCATTCAGAAACATTGAAAATTGGCAATGATTTAAGCCACGGGCATGAATAAAATTGAAAGTGACTGAAATCAGTCTTATGACATGTTGGAATTGTAATTGCTTTGTGCGTTATGTTTCTTGGTGAATGATGCACTGAAAATGAGCAAATTTAAAATTAGCATTAGTCTCTCTTATTTTTGCAAGTAGCTATGCATCAAAACCATTTCATAATGGTTAGTGCGCCATCCGTTGTTAGACTAGCTAGCTTTACCAAAGGTAAATTGTACTGCAATATCACCTCCTGTTATTTCTCAAAAAACATCCTCGCTTGTTGTGGTGTTATGTATAGAACAAAGTTCAAGTAGCTCCTCAAGTATCTCAAAATTCCTGTCACAGGTCCTTATGAGTATAGCCAACTGTGCAACACCCTTTACATCAGTTGACTCATAGTGAGCCAATGAGAATATTTCAAAATCTATTTTGTTCTTTAATTGTTCACTCAAGCTGACTGACATGTCAATTATTCTATCTGCCACAGTGTTACTAGTTAAAGTTATTTCTTTCAATGCTTTCACATTTTCTGGACTTCCGCAGCTTTAACGACACACTCTTTCATAAAATCCCTTTTCACTAAATGATTCGCTATGGCTTGCAAATTAAGTTTGAAAAAATGTAGCTGGCTTTCACTGCAGACTCTATCTCGTTGTTCAGTTTAACAAATACTATTTTTCAATTCAAGTAGCTTGTCATCTTATATAGATACTGCATTGTCCAATTATTATTTGGTATTGTATGATAAATGGCAAGTGATGCGGGACTTCATCAAAGATATTAACATTA
Source organism: Biomphalaria glabrata (assembly GCF_947242115.1). NCBI lineage: Eukaryota > Metazoa > Mollusca > Gastropoda > Planorbidae > Biomphalaria > Biomphalaria glabrata. The sequence continues at coordinate 13,663,294 of NC_074726.1, forward strand.
TTAATGCTACCGAAGCCCTAGATCAAAATGCGAATAGCTCAGTACTTCTAACCAACCGAATCAGAGAAAATTTAGGACACTCTGGCTGCCAAAAAAAAAATGGAACTCAGTACTGTGAAGAGACGAAAGTTGAGCTGGTTTGGTCAATTTGTAAGACTTGACTCACTGTCACACGAAGAGAGAGTCATTCAAAGAAAAGCTGGCTGGACAACGTAAAAGAATGGACGGGAACCTCTCCTTCTAAAACAGCTGCTGACCGGGGAAAGTGGAGGGATTGTGATACCGGTACGCGAACTGCCTCTACAACGAAAGTCAAAGGATCTACGGTGGTGATGATTTTAAAAAATTTTAAGGGAAATAGTATTTGGAATAAATTAAGGGCCATAATATTTTCACTATAAATGTTCGATCTTAAACAATGTCAAGGACACTATATGAACAAATCACTGGTGCCAGCTAGATAGAAACCAAGCAAAAGCGCTTAGAAAATTTGATTTTCTAGTGCTAAAAATTTCACAAAATTTCTCGTATACTTTAAAACTACATAACTAATTAACACATTCCCTATGTTCTGTATATAGTTCCTAGTTGTGTGGCTCTGATCTGTCCAGACTCACATGCAAGCAGTCATGTTGAACTGTGAGACATCCTTCTCTAGGACGTACTCCATCAGGAATCTGGGAACACGCACGCACAGGACCACAATGTTGAAGCAGCACAGGCTGGCCAGGAAAAAGTGTAGGTTCCGGTCTTTCAAAGAGCGACGGTAGAGGACGACGACGGTCAGCAGGTTGCCTGGGAACAGGTCAGTTGGTTAGTGTAGAGACACACACATAGCAACACAGGCTCTAATGGCATGTCAGTTGGTTAGTGTAGAGACACACACACATAGCAACACAGGCTCTAATGGCAGGTTAGTTTGTTAGTTTAGAGACACACACATAGCAACACAGGCTCTAATGGCATGTCAGTTGGTTAGAGACACACACACATAGCAACACAGGCTCTAATGGCATGTCAGTTGTTTAGTGTAGAGACACACACACATAGCAACACAGGCTCTAATGGCATGTCAGTTGGTTAGTGTAGAGACACACACACATAGCAACACAGGCTCTAATGGCATGTCAGTTGGTTAGTGTAGAGACACACACACATAGCAACACAGGCTCTAATGGCAGGTCAGTTTGTTAGTGTAGAGACACACACACATAGCAACACAGGCTCTAATGGCAGGTCAGTTTGTTAGTGTAGAGACACACACACATAGCAACACAGGCTCTAATGGCAGGTCAGTTTGTTAGTGTAGAGACACACACACATAGCAACACAGGCTCTAATGGCATGTCAGTTGGTTAGTGTAGAGACACACACACATAGCAACACAGGTTCTAATGGCATGTCAGTTGGTTAGTGTAGAGACACACACACATAGCAACACAAGTTCTAATGGCAGGTCAGTTTGTTAGTGTAGAGACACACACATAGCAACACAGGCTCTAATGGAAATTGTAGACACATACATTACCGCAGTCACTATTGGTTATTTTAGACACACACATCACTACAGACACCACTGGTAATTGTAGATACACATCATTACAGAAACTATTGGTTATTGTAGACAAACACACCACTACAGACTGTGTGAAGACACACAGATCAATTCAGCTACAATTTGTTTGTAAATATATAAACTTCTATAATTAACTTAAGGTTACTACATCTCAATAATAATAATTTTAATGATAATACTAATTTTATTTATAAAGCACTGTTAACAAACAAAATTTGATTTGCTAGAAAATTACTTCAAAAATGTAAATTGTAATTGAACTTTTTCCATTTTATATCTTTTATTTATCTTTTTTCAAAATTATTTTCTTGATTATGTGTGTGGTGTGTGTGTGTGTGTGTTTGTGTTGTAACAAAGTAAATAACAACAACAACAACACAACATTATCTACTTTTACTTAAAACTTTTTCTTCACTTATTTAAAAAATAATTTTTTTGATCTTTACGTTATATGCGCGTCTGTCAGTCGCAAAGCGACTACGGTTCATCTCTTAGAAATGAGATAATGGGCGTTATCTTTGATCGGAGCGATGTCATCTTCAGTTTCGCAAAGCTGATTTGTTCAAAGGAACGGCAAGTGCATATACAGTTTAGGATCTGCGGGGTAGAAAGTGCTGCAAGCTGCATAACGTCACCGGTACTTGATTTTTTCCTGAGGGTTGACTTCCTAATCCTTTCCCATGTTTGGGTATAGCCGCAAGGCAGCGGAGTATTGAATTCAGTTTCCTTCTCCTATGTGGGTCGTCATCCAAAGCTAACGAGCCCATTCTGCCCAAAGTAACTGGTTTGGGTGCCAGTTATTCGCCTTTGCCCCTTCTCCTATCATTTAACAGCAATGCCACCGGACCAGACCCAATATCTGAGCCACACGTTTAGGCCAGGAATCGGACTGGTTGTCAGAGGCTATTTGAGACGCATGCCATTGGAAGCATTTTATAGGTCTTGGAGTTCTTATACCCATAAACACTTCCGAAATAACAACAAATAAAGGTACCACTAAACCACTAAAGGTCAAATGCAAACTAGTAATCTTCCTGCGATATCTAAACCATGACCCGTGGGTCGTCTCCGGTCCGTCATGCGGTGCTATTATACCTTCGTAACTTCTACCGAAAATGCAAAATGAACCACTGAGACTCAACAGTGTCGCTCGAATATTTTATAGAATAAGGTTAACTAGTTATACAGATAAAGTTTACCTAGTCATACAGAAAAAGTTTACCTAGTCATAAAGATAAAGTTTACCTTGTCATATACATAAAGTTTACCTATTCATATAGATAAAGTTTACCTAAACATATAGATAAAGTTTACCTACTCACACAGATAAAGTTTACCTAGACATATACATAAAGTTTACCTATTCATATAGATAAAGTTTACCTAAACATATAGATAGAGTTTACCTACTCACACAGATAAAGTTTACCTAGTCATATAGATAATGATTACCTAGTCATATAGATAATGGTTAGATAGTCATACGGATAATGGTTACCTAGTCATATAGATAATAGTTACCTAATCATATAGATAATGGTTACCTAGTCATACTGATAAAGGAAAGGTTACTTAGTCATAGCGTTAATGTTATGATTTCAGGTCAAAGCATTATATATCTATAAATCAAATCACATTACATAGATCTAATACTTATCTATTAAACCGACCAAAAATAGCCTTTCTAGTTGCAGGCACTAACTGCTTTTATATTGCTAATTTCCCGAAATGAAAAAAAAAATTGTTTCCCCATTTCCTTTCACAAATGCCCACCACCCCTCATCACCCTCTCCCGATATCCAATACCTGCCTGGTATGCCGAAAACCAGCAAGATGAGACTCCCAGACAGCAAGGTAAGTCTTGTGAAGAAAATAAATTTCTTGTCCATCTCTTCAGTTTCTAAGGACGTAGTGGTGAAATTCTTCATGGCATGCCCGAGACGCTCATTCTATAATTCACGTCGCAGGGTGTGACCAAGGCGTCAAGAAAATACAATTCACATGAGCTCTTTACAATCAACCAAAATAACCGGAACTGATGCAATCAGCTTGATATGTTCGTGTTGGGGAGATGTCCTTGTCTGAACCACATTCTTCTAGAAGGGATAGAAAACAGAAGTATTGTATTACATTTCGTTAATACATTTTGTAAGACACTTTATGGAAACAGCTTTTATTTGTTGGGATTCTCACACTCACATCTGTTTCTCAAGATCAATACTCGTGTAAAAGTCGTGTAACTCAGCTGAATCCAGATATTGCACTGCTAAAAAAAACAAAACTGCATTCTTTTGATATTTCAAAGTTTCTTAATGACTCATTCACTTTTAGCTTTTAGTTGATACTTTTATTACACGTTTTGACTACGTTAATGAGTGTTTCGAGTTTTAAAATTGAATTGGTGCATAGTTATAACCTAATCAGAGGCTAATCAGCTCAAATATCCTCTTAGAGATCATCCCTAACCCACGTGAAACTTAGAAAACACAAGATTCTGATCTTTAGATTTTAAAATGACTCAGTTATTTATTCATCAAAGTTTGTAGACATCAGAACGAGAGGAACCCCATTTGTGTTCTATTGGTTCAATTCTTATCAATGAACTTCCAAAAGTACACATTAAGATGGCGTGTGCAGAGTGTGTCAAGTTGAAGCGCTAGGATTTGTATATTGGACTCCTTCAGTCATAGAACGACTATGATTCATCTCGAAAAGAGAGATGAAAACCTGGGCATTGTCTATGGTCGGAACAATGTCCCCCTGGCAGCAGTTCTTAAGGTTCACCAGCTCCTGAGTTTTCCTCAGAGTTGTCTCCCGAAACTTTCCTGTGTTTGGGTATAGCCGCAAGGCAGCGGAGGTTTGGAATCAGCGTTTTCCTTCTCCTAGGATTTGTATTCGCATGATATTCGAACTGAGGTCTAGAAAAAGAAAAATCTTTATCGCCGAGCAAGAGACAAGGATCTAAGTTATAGCTCATGTTGCCAGTAGGTAAAACCAGCACTGAGAGGGCGACACCTACATAGAATCATCTTAAGTCTTCTTTCACTCTTAACATAGCCAACTGAATGTTTGCACTTCCATCACACAATTGTTTGTTAAGATGTTAATCAACTCATAATCGTGAACTGCCGATACCTAAAAAAACCCAACCCAGTTAGGAGGGCGACCTCTCCTATGACACATTAACTCTTTTGATCTGTTTTTGATGCACTCTTTGCGCAGGCTATCAATGCCGATTATAAAGATGTTAGCTTCCAATGAAAATGTAGCAAACTTCAGCTGCATCTCATCCCCTACTTCTTATTAATACAATGTTTATATTTGGAAGCTTTACAAACCCGCGCCATAGTAATTGGTAATAGATCTAAATCTAGAATCTAGTTCTAGTCTGCAACAAAATGTGGATATAAAATGAATGTCAACAATTAGATCTAGTCAGACTTCTGTGAGCTCTCTATAAAAAGTATATAGATATAGTATATATATAGAGAGAGTATAGACTTATATAGAATGTATCAATTCTAGAGAATGCTAGTCAAAGTGATCTCTAGGTTTCTAGATCTGTCTTATCTTCTTATAGATTACAGACGTTACTTCAAAAAAGAAGATAATCACGTCTTACGCATTTCATGTGTCAATCTAGTCATGCATGTTAATCAATGACTTAAACTCTGCCAAGTCTTTGGTTTTCATGGCTGATTCAGGCAACCCATTCCATTCTCTTATGGCACTAGGCACTAGGGAAGAAGGAACATTACACTTGTACAACTTTGTTCTAGCGTATGGAATAATAAATGTGTCTTTATCTATCTCTACTGATCGAATTAAAAATAAGAAAAATTTCTAAACACAAAAAGATCTAAATAAAGCTATTGTCCTACAAGTGACTAAGTGTAGATTGTAGTCACAACGTAATCTAGTCTTTGTACAGGTAGCAAAATTTGAGATTTATACTATTATCATTTTGTGACTTCCGATTTTGATAAGTAAAAAAGTCGAACTTCCTATCTAAGACTCTGACGTGTTTTTTAAGAACAAAAATGAATTATCATGCTAATACAAGAAACAATATTGTTTTAGAAAGTAGCCGATTGTCCGAGCCTGTAAAATGAACAAGTTTCGTCCAATTCATTAATTTATTGGTTTTCTTTTCGTTATCGCTTTCATTAACTCTTTCTCTCCTAACTAACGATACCAACGTTGATTCCACCAGAATGTGGTAAATAATTACGGAGGAAAAGAGTTAAACTTAATTCATATTAAATTACTGTCTTACTCGATACTAATAACACGCCAACCAAATGTTTATTTAATTTGTCAGCTGAAGTGCTTAAAGCCTTAAGAAGGCTCAATCAGTTGCTGACTTTGTAAGCTCTGCCTGGGAATAGTTTATCTACACCTTCATAGCATGCACTAGCAACTCCAAAAAACAACACAACAACTAATAAAATAAACAAACACATGCACAGAACAAAAGAAATAAAGGCAAATTAAAATATTACAACAATTTATTATACCAGTGTATAGAGTTCATACCAATATATATTTATAAATAAATACGTCTTTGATTCGCTTGTGTAAAAGTTTATAACATCATATTTATACGACCCTTCATGATAAGGCCAAAACAAAACAACAAATACAACATGGGGTTTATATAAATAAAGTTTACAAAAGAAGATAACTAATGTAAAAGCTAAGAAACATGTTTTAGGGTGAATCGCAAGTCGTGAATAGAGGTGGTGGGTGGTGAATAGGTGACATTCAGGCACATTTGTTGTTTATTCTTTGATATTATGTGGGCGATGGATGGATAGGATAACAAAAAAAAAAGAGTTATTTCTTTAGATTGCACTTGGATACAGATAACTCGATTTCTGTATGACTTGATCGTAGTAAAAAAGTTGATTGTCATTTATAACAAAAATATAGCAAGAAAAGAAAAGAGAAGTACAATTATTGAATGCACAAAAAAAAGTGACTTTCTTTTTCACAAATTGATTGTAACAATTTGACATAAAGAAATAACTCAAACTACTTAGCAATGCAGTCAACTACCACACTAGATTGTGGGTCTGTACTAGGAAAAGAGAAAGAGACTGCAAGAGATTGTCAGAGACTGTAAAGAAAATCAGAGACTGTAAGTGAAAGAGACTGCAAGAGATTGTCAGAGACTGAAAGGAAGTTTTGAGACTGTGAATGATATTCAGAGATTGCAAGGGTAAGTCAGAGATTATAAGAGATTGTCAGAGACTGTAAAGGTAAGAAAAGAGACTGTTAGGGATGAAACTACAAGTGTAATCAGTAGCAGTGTTTTAAGATGACTTCTAACCCACTTCATTTGATGACTATCATCTTCTCACGCAATGCCAGGGACATTACACACCCAATAATATAGAATTGCGACGTGTGAACACAACTTTGAATTTGATTGTAAAAACAAATATTTTAAATGAGGTTTGACACTCTTGGGAATCACAAGAAACAATGCAAAATACTGTTTCCTTCTTTTCAGCTCTAATATAAAATCAACAACAAACAAAGAAATCATATTTAAAAAAAAAGAAATAACACAGAGTTATAATTAGTACCCCCAAAGTAGGTCAGAAAAGAGTGTTTAACAACCATAAAATCACAAGAGATGTTATTTATTATGTATAACTAACATAACAAAGAGACGCGATGTCCTTGTAACAAAGGTAACAACGCAGAGACGAGAAGTCATTATAAATATTAATCATAACAACAAACAAACGCGAGATGTCATGGTGTGGAATAAACATAAAGAAAAAAACAAAAGAGATATATATTCTCACTATTGCTGTTTATCAAAAAAAAAATATTTTTTTTCATAAATAGAATCAGTTTTAATCTACACAATTACTGATCCATTGAACAAAAATCAAACTACATAACCAGTTTTAAAAGAAAGACGAATTCGTTCAATAAGTTTTTAAAATGATACTCAAGATAACATGTTTTACTTTCAGCAGAGAATTGTACAACAAAAAAAAACAACACATAATTACATCAGCATATAACGCAGAATTTAATCTAAATATACACTGCCTATGTTTGTAAGGCAAGGATTTATTTAAGGCTACAATTATATAAACATATCGTATATAGATAGATAAATACAAGAAGGCATTTAAATGTATATAAAAAAGGTTAAATAAATGGATTTAAAAGAGTGAGGTGACCCATGCAACATTTGTTGAAAGAAAACGTCAGGGACTCAATGATGATGTACAAACGACATGTCCGATGACCTGCTCGGAACTTCACACATAACGTTTTTGTTTACCATTATTTGTAACATACTGGTATGTACATTTGCACACTAGCTCGTCTATGCAACACCACTTGTGCTTACGCAATTTAAAAAGTTCCTAATATGTCTTCCCTCATCAAAATTTCTTTGTTAATTGTTTAACACAATTATTTTACATGGTGTCAGAAGTGAGATTGAAATAAAAAAAATACTCAACAATAGGCAAAGAAATACATTTACCTATGTCTGCAGAGATTCCCATTAACTATTTTTATTATTTCATGCATAGAAACATACGAATGTTTTAAGTTCATGGTATTATGCAGTCTATGCTGAAAGTGAAAAACTGAGTGGTTGTTTAATTTGTCAGTTTTAAGAATTTAATTACAACACTTTTCTTTTACTCCCCAATTTTATCTTTCTGCCTCCTTATATAAAACAAAGAAACATATACATTTTTCTAACTAACTTTTTCTAATTACCATTTCCAACAAACTCTTGACAAGATATGGCCAAGATCTCAAGATCAAATCTAATTATTAAGACTAGATTTTAGTGGAAATCTTACACGAAAAAGATTAGGGTATGCTGTCCGGTTAATTTATGCATGGCGCAAATCACTACAAAGATCATGGGATAACCCTTTTTACTTATTATAGGGTAATAAATTGTTCAGTTTTGTTCATAGTTCGGGAACCCAGTGGCTGTCTGGTTTTCTTGTTTATTTCTTATCACAATAATTTGAAAGAATGTCAAGTAAACATTTTTGTTTCGAGCTGTGGAGAGTAGGGTGAAAGATAAGTGTGGATCTAGCCACAAAAATCACAGGCTTATATTTGGAAAATAATTCAGAAATCTTTTCTCAAAACTAGGCTTCAATGATTTCCAAGCCCTTGTTGAAAACCCTGAATCTAATGACGAAACGAAAAAAAAGTAACAATGTTTTGTTATTTTCAGAGTTTCGAAAAAGAACTATGTTGCAGTGTTTCAGTGATAGAGAGTCGACTTCTTGTTTATCAAGGATGAACAAAAAGTCATTATGCAAGAACGTGTATTTTCTTGAAAAACTTTTGCCTAATAGCAGCACTACCAAAACCAAAAGAAGAAAAGAAAATGAAATTGAGTAGAAAAAGGGAGGAATTCGTATTTTAAAAACTTTCTCATATTGTATTACAATGATTTAAAAAGATTGATAAAACTGAGACATTGTTTTTCTTGATATTACCTTCAACCTGTGCAGTTTTTTGTTATGTTATTGCATCCATTGTCAGGTGCACATTGAACTGTCATGACCAAGTAAATAGAATACACATTTGTCTTTGGGGGTTCAAGTACACACGTGTTTAAGCTGATTCACCCCCATCACTCCAAGAAGACCATCTTGCATTCCAATTGGCCCTGGGATTGTGAGCAAGTGGAAGACCGCGGCCGAACTGGCTGGCTCGAATGTCCCTAAAACGGCCCTGGCTTTCCCCTGCCGACTGTCTTCCAGCGATATCGGAGCCCGAATAAGGGAAGCGCGCATCTGGTGGGTATATGGACTCCTGGTAAGCTAGACTGCTTTGACGTTTGAGTTGGCTTGGCTGCCTGGACACCCTGGGGAGTCTCAGGGTTTCGAAACGCCCATATAGAGCCGGCTGTAAAGGAGCAGCTCCATCAAGAGGTGACTGTCGGGTCTCAAAGTCACTTTCATCGCTTGAAGTTGGCGATTTTTTGCTGATGTGAAGAAATAAGTACAACATTTCTTTAATATGCTTGCTTTTAACGAAATGTAGCATATACTATATTGAGGCTTAAATGGATAGGCCTATTATTGTTGTAAGTAAAATAAACTTTTGATCCTACAGTAGAGATCCTAGAATTATGCGCATACCTTTAAACTATTTTTATTTCATTCTCTAATGTCTATAATTTATTTTTCATTTTTTTTCCCATTAGAGTACAGTAGTAGATTATAAATAGTCATTAAGCCGTGGATATATTTCTTGGAACCTTTAGACTTCTATAGGAAATAAGGACAGATCCTTCCAAAAGGATCCCAGTATCAATGATTTCGTTCGTATACAATAGAGGACAATGGACGACCTGTGACCGTCAAGTTTAGACAGTTTATGAACAATGTTAATGTGAATTGTGTAAGCCGGGAGCTTACGTTTTCATCTTACGGGTTATGTAATCTCTTCTCGAGAATAAAAACATAAAAAACTGTGGATCAATCTACCATCTGTATCTTTAAGTATTTCAGATTGAGAAAATTTAGGCAAGTCATCGTGTGTACACAATTCATTTTTAAGTGGTGTCAGTGGACCGAAACGATGAATCGATGACTCGGTCTCGTATTGGTATGTACTTAAATACGTTGATTGTTTTTCATATGGAGGTCAAAAGTTTTCCATTTATATATATATATATTTATTTAAAGCAAGGGAATTTCTATTCTTCCCCAATATTTTCATTAAAGTGGCATTGTGTCGTTAGAAAGCACATGTTAGTACTAAGTTTAGTACTAAGTAAGTACTAGGTGGAGTAAAAGGTCCACGGAAGAAAGCGAGCTTAAAGGAGAAAGAAAACGTTTATGTCACACCTGAGAGCTTTCAACGTGGACCCTGCCACCTGCGAGACGGAAGCTAATGATTGTGGCTATTGACACAGGCTCTTGCAGGAATAGCTCACTCAGTGCAGCGAACATTCCGGAATCACATAGGTCTAGTCATACACACGCGAAGAGGCACAAAACTACAGCCCTCAGCCACCTTGACGACAAAAGTAGTCGTCATCTCATATGCATTCGAGTTTACAGCTCTCAAAGTATAGGGAATTCACACATTAAATAATCTCTACCCGAGAGGAGAACTGAATCACACCATCAATGAACGTCCGTGTTTAATTAGTGTTTATCATGTTTTTTTTTTTCCATTAATAAAGAAGATTATTAATCCGGACTAAGTTAAGAACTTAAGAGATGAAAGAATGTGTTGACCACTTACTGACGTCGTCGCCTGTACACAATGGCCAGCACGATAAGGATGGTGAGAATAATGGCAGCCAGCCCAACGCTGACAGCAATGGCGATGATCTCATTGACTCCAAGGGCCAGTTTCTCTACGGCCACTGCACAGTCCTGTCCACTGTAGACATACTTGTCACTGGACTTGCACCTGCAGCAACACACACACACATAAAATGTTAGGCAAAATTTAATTTAAGACTCAATGGATTTGCAAACAAATGATTTCAATAAAAAGATAAATACGCCTAAATAACGGAAATGGCGGATTAGAGACTTAAACAGGGATCAGTCAATGGTATCCATGACCGATTCATGCCATCCATTCCACATTCTGTAAAGGCGCAAGGGAAGGAGCGCGTGTATAAATGGGTTCCTAGCATATGGAATAAGTTTCTGAGTATTTCATTAGCTTGTGATTTGTATTTGTTAAGTTTTGGTATGGCTATAAGGTATATAGTTGGGTAGTTTTAGAAAATGAAGTTTTTCTGCCTTTTTTGCATTCCCTAGTGTGTAACTTTTGTTTATGTCAACATTTATTTTATCTTAATTTTTATTGATAAATAATTGGTGAAAAAAAAAGTATATACCCACTAATAGACGCGAAAAAAGGCAGAAAAACTTCATTTTCTAAAACTCTTGGCACTGTTTATCAAACTTTGTAGCAATGAAAAATGAATAAACAGGAAACACATAGATTTGATATGTGCACTAGAATACTATAGGCTTTTATTGAAAGAATATGGTGACTTGAATGCAATGAATTTAAGATATGCTCCGAGAAGACTACGAACAAAGAACAAGGATTGGGGCCGTGACAACAAGGCGAGTCAGATTCATATTTCTTTATCTCACACTAACAGAATTTCATTGTTACAGTGAATAGAATATAATGCAATCAATCAAATCAACCATCATATCTTTTAACCAGTACTGCCCAATCTTTTGTTTTTCGTCCAAGGGGCCAAATAAATTTCCTTCACATTTGTCAAGGGCTGAGTAAAAAAAAAAACCAGTCCGTTGGATCATCTGAGGCTTTACTGTGGGAAGAAGTGTCGAGAGGCCGGATAGTATAGCGCCACGGGCCGAATCTGAACCGCGGGTCTTAGTTTGGGCGTCACAGTCTATAGGAATTATCACAGTGAGGAAAGAAATTTTCCCGATGACAACAGTTAATGCCTTGTTTAAACTTGAACATGCCCTAGTCTACTTGAGATATGGAACCTTTTTGGGACCCTTTAATATAATATTATAGGTCCAGATATTATATGTCAATGCAAAATATTTCTTGGGTGTTCTAAGCTAGAGCTTGTGTTGTGTAACAGGACTTCCAACAATTTAATAAAAATGACCAAGACGAGCAGAAACCCTAAACACAAAAAGAACTTGGTTTGCTCCTTAGAGGCATTCCCCAACATCAACTCACAACTCAGAAAACTTACTTGCACTGTGGATTGTTGAATGTGTTGATAAAGCACTCTGCGTTCTCTGGGCATGTGTAGTTGGAACACAGGCTGTGGCATTCAAGCCTCATTGTTGCTTGGTTGAATGTACAAAACTGCGAAAGGTCACAAGCACTGGGAGCCGAACAAGGGTCATTATTTACTTTTGTGGCCATTGCCGCCGCTGTAACAATGTAGGAACAGGATATTATTTTAAAGGAAGAAAAGAATTATGGTTGTGACCTAAATTCTAAAATATTAGCTTCGATTTGTGGACACCCCCTTTTTTTTAAAATAAGAGAACCTCATTCTCTGATTCTGAAAAGCTTAATCCCATAATAATAATAATAAAAAATAATAATTACTAGAATTATAATTATGAGAGTAATAATCGTAATAATAGACATATGTGAGAAACTTTTCAAATACAATATTGTTACCACATTAAGAAGGGAGGTTAATCTAATGTGCATTTTCGCAGGAAATAAAAATTCCGCTATGAGCTCTTTAAAGTGAAAGACATGCCGAAAGATAAGCATTAAATTGATAGAAATGTCTTTCTGTTTCAAAGAGGTAGGCTACTTGTCTAATTATGCAATTCATTGGATAAGCTTCCTAGGCTAATGATCAGTTTTGATTTACACAAGACAAAATGTTCAGCTTTTCCAAAGCTACGATTTGGATATCACTGAGGCCTGAAGAGGAACAGATGATACTAGATTGTCTAGAATAGTCTAGATCTACTCATCTACATCTACATGTTCATGTTGACAATGGCAATGTTGGTAACAATGGAATATGATAAAGATGTAATATACTTTTATATAGGCTAGTCATAATTGTGATTTAGAATGTTATATTTTTGTATCTAGACTTATTATAGATCTATACGATTTAATTTAGACCTAGATCCAGAGGTCTACTATCTATACGTGAACCGTATTTTAACGACAGCACCCTTGCATACTAGTCTTACTAGATCTAGAACGATGTCATATGTGAGTCTAAATTGATCAAGTTTTAAATTATTATGAAATTACATGGATTTCTTCATTTCAAATTTCACTATGCGATGTCAATGCGGGAAAATTACTCTTTATAATTCCTTTTATGAATACAAACAGTTTACACAGAGTTACAACGGCACACCAGAGGCTTTGGACTATTGTAATGTTTTACCAACCCAAGAAAATAAAAAAAAAAAAAATAACATTGCCTTTCAAAAGCTACCTGCATCTAGATCTACTACGCAATAACTACAAGTATCGTAAGTCTACCAGCTCTTTCAGTGATGGTTAAAATGGTATGTAGCCTATAATTATTATTTTTTTTACAAAGCTCTGTCTGTCTGTTTGGTAAAAAGATTATACACTATTTTTTTCTCCCACACCCATACTCAGATCAAGCTGAAATTTAGCTCAATTCTTTCTTTTACCTGACAAAACAAGAATCAATAAAAGGATAACCGATTAGTGAATTAACTATTGGTATTTATTATTTTGTTTCATAACTCGAACAACGGAACGAAATTGTACTTGACTGATGTGAGGGTGTTGAATTAGTCCATTTATACATTTGTAGAGAGAAAAATTTAAAACTAACAATAGATAACTATAAAACCTTCTATTTTTATAAGCTTTTTCCTGGCACAGTGGTTGATGTATAAACTTGAGGAGACTTTAGTCTTCGAGTTCGAATTCAGGCCGTTCAACTTTTTTCTTTTACAAATGCATTTAAAAAACGATCACGGAAATATTCACCCAGAGCCCCTCTTCTTTTCCAGCCGTCCCTTTCCCAACTGATACTGTATAAGCGTCTTATCAAAACTTTTCACGATTTATTTGTTAGTTTGAGTGAACTTCAAGTAATATCTTGTTTATAGACTTACCGCTTTTTATCTGTGCGGGAAAAGTGAAGCTTAAATAGTCAGAGTCTATCCCGGGAGTGTTAGATAATGCCATTTGGACATCTTTTAGTTCATTTTTGAGTTTTTCAGCGTCAAATTGTTTTTTTGTTTGATTGAGTATGACGTTGAACTTTACAATAATACTTCCAGGCCTGTGACGAAGTACAGAGATCAGAGAGTTACTATTAGTCATGGACACAATAAATGGTTAACCACACTATATATCTATGCTAACATATGCCACACCAACGGCTATTCTGGTCATATCTTTTACTCTCCAGAGATTTTGAACGATATTGAAAAACGTTCTCGACAAATAGAGCTTCTATAAACTTATTTCACCCACCCCCCTGTCTATCATTATCATCATCATCATCATCAAACTTCATTTTAGTGAGAGCCTGGGAGGTTCAAATCCTTTCTTACAAAAGTCCTGGACAGAAACCTTGCTGTTGTGTGTTGTACATGTATGCATGCTATGTACAAGTCAAGGCTTTATGGTTTCTCAGACCTGTCAGGGCGAAGATCAGCAAGTCTGGGGCAGTTGGAAAGAATATGAGACACGGTTTCCACTTCTCTCCCTCCCACCTCCCGTGAGTCGAAGTTTGACCCGAAACGTTCAAAATGCGAACCAACGATGAGGGGATCAACTTGCACTGCACTATATAGTAGCAGGTTCGGGGCTGGCTGCCTCCCCCGCGGTGGGGGGGGGGCCTTGATGTGTCCTAGAGTCTCTACACTTCTCTGAAGTTTTGGGTTTTGTCCCAGCAATCAAACAACATATTTATCGTTTGAATTGTTGCCAGAGCAGGTACCCCCCCCCCCAAAGAGTTAGAGATGATGGCTGTGTATCAGACAACGAAAAATAAAAATATTTGAAGAGCCAAAATGTTACAGAAATATTGTTGTAACTCTATACACCAATATTTATGGTGAAATCCAGCACACTGATTCGGGCCGAGACATTATTGTTATGAAAAAGTGATTGCGGCTTGTGTTCAAATAGATGAGATGAAATGAGAGTTATTGAAGTTGAAATGGAGAAAGAGACGCTTTTCTTTCTGCAGGGTATCTGTCCTGTTACGACATTTTCGCTGTTGAAAGCTTACTTGTTTTAGAGAAGGTATTCCTAGGCAGATGGAGACTTGTTTGTATGGCTGTGGATCCATGCTACATTTGTTCCTATCATTCCTGTAGTACTCCTGACCAGTTGAAACACTCAACAGTTTTAGTTGTTGCTGTGTAACGGATGTATGTGTGAGTTGCATTTGATGTATTTCTACAGTACCTTGATAACAATTCTAGATGCTTGTGTTTACTGTATGGTGTATACTGTATGGTGTATTACAGATGCGAGTTCTACTACTAAGACATGCACCGTCACAAACACAGAAGTAAAGGGTCAATGCCCATTGTCCAGTAACTAAGTTCACTCGCGATGAAGTCAATAACGAAACTTGAATACAGAATGGGCCACAGTCCAGTCAGTAACTAAAAACGATGTTATCCCTTCATGAGCCTAGCAGGAACTGTCCTAAACGTCTTCATCAATAATCTCTAACCCAATGCCTATGTGGTCACTAAAAATGTCGCCTTCAAAGTTTGTCTACTACAGTGCGTCTCTTACTAAACTAAGTGTCTAACAGGAGGTTCCAGATTAGATTAGCAAAAGAACTAGTGAACCTACAGATTGTACTGCTGGGATGAGCTGAAACTCGAAGACTCTGATTTTATGTTTTTTCATCGTTCGTTGTAAGTAAAATTCACCATTAACTCTGATTTCCTTTTGTTTAGTTGAAAAAGAAAACTTCTAAACATAGACACTTATAGTTGACTAGTACAGAATCATTGTGTAGAAGCCGACTCAAATCGTTCAGGTTCTATTGATGTGCGCTGTGGTAGAGATCATTCCGACCATAGCAAATGGCCAGGCTTTCATCTCATTTCATTCACTTCATCTCATTTCATTCATTTCATTCCTTCCATTCATTTAATCTCATTTCATTCACTTCATCCCATTTCATTCATTTTATTTTCATTTCATTCATATCATCTCATTTGTTGGGTTTGACTCACAAAATGTACAAACTATAACTAATTTATTGTACACACACGTATATGTATAGAGTATATCTATAAAAGTGGTTGAATCACTTACAAAAATTGTGTGATGTCTATTCTATCGAAGTTTTGCAAATCTTTGAATTTAGCTTGTAGCTGGGGAAAGGAAGAAAAAAAAAGACAAAAAAAAAATCGATTTAGTTTGTATACTTTAAAGAATAAAAAGCCATAAATTACGTTGTCCTCGTTGGGGGTTATGTTGATGTACTTTGATTCTGGGTAGGGTGACTGTTGCTTTTTTTTTGCTGTCCATAGAATGAGTTATGTTATATACCATAAAGTTTGGCTTGCATTACGATGTATTGAGTTTGTTTCAATTTCATATTTTCACTTTCCATGTACGTGTGATTTATTTCGTATCAATAGATTTACAGTGAGGAATTATTTCTTTATTAGTCGTATTTCAAAATTAGACAAATATATGTATCGCCAGATAGTGTACTTTATATAGCCTACGATACCTTAAACATTTTGAAGAACTAAACCTACCTGTTCAGTGTAATTCTGATTGGTCTGTAAATAGAGTTCGGAGGTCGAGTTATACAAATCTTCACTAAAGTTGTCAGTAAACTTGACGAAGAAGGGCAACTCTACAACACCTCCATCTGAAAAAGAGTACAAAATGTCATTACCTTAGGAATAAGTAAAACAAAACAAAATAAAAAAGCAAGATAATTACGTCATACGCATTTCATTTGTCAATCTAGTCATGCATGTTAATACATGGCTTGAACTCTGCTAGTTCGTTGGTTTTCCTGGCTGATCCACTCTCTAATGGCACTAAGGAAGAAGGAGGCCTTATACGATTTTATCCTAGCTTAAGGAATAAGAAATGTGCGTCTAGCTTTGCCCGGGTACGCTGTTCTGCCTCACCGTGGCACCCGGGTGGAAACGGTTGCTTGAGGGGGCAACTAGGCTAAATGAATGGCGAAACATAATTCCCGTGGGGATGCCCACGGGTAGACGAGAGTCCATGCCCACGGGTAGACGAGAGTCCACCTCTTGCACGGGCGGATTTGCAAAAAAGTCCCCACAACCTGTCACACACCCATGCGCTGTTCCTCAAAGGGACCGTTACATAAATGGCGAGTCCCCAACGGTTAGCTTGGTATAATGAAGGAAAATGGTGGAGGCTCCCGGTGTCCTCGGCCTTCGGCCATGTGCAGCCAAGCATGCGTCGGGGGCCAAAGGCATTGGAAATAGCAATGCTTTACATAGGCATTGACTCGGGTCTCTCTCAAACAGAACTGTGTTCCCACATGTTTTTTTTTTCAAACTTTGAGCTCGAAGAGCCTTCGGCTCAGCTCATAAGACGATCAAACGGCGTCTAGCTTTGTGTCTTTCTGAGTATTTCGTTAAGTTTTTTTTTTTTATTTATATATTATAGTTTGGTGTTTTACGTATTATAGCTACTTTTACTTTGTATTCTTCTACCCTGAAGTCTCTCTACATTTAGTGTTTTTACTCATTCTTGTCAATTAGAAACAGTAGTGGGCATAAGAGTTTATTATTGGTGCTTGTTCTCTTCCTATAAGAAAATCTTAAAACCATTGATGTCATGAGCCATTAATGTCAAAGTATTTTAGCTTTTTAAGCAGGCTATGGGGGTGAACTTTGTCGAATGCCTTAGAAAAGTCGAATAAAATTGCATCTATTTGCTTATTATTATTTAATCCCTTCGGAAAATCATGAATTAATCCTATAAGTTGAGTTTTACATAACCTATGTAACCTAGTCATGATGGTATGGAGTGAGGACATTAAGGGATTTTATGATGTTTTTACATATTATGTGTTCTAGTATTTTACACGTGAAGCTGGTGAGTGATACTAGTCTGTAGTTCCCTGGATAAGATTTTTCTCCTTTTTTAAATAGGGGGTTGACATTAGCTTCTTTCCAGTCCCTAGGTACCCTGCCCTGATTAAATGATGCCTGAAAAAGTACTTTGAACACTGGTGCTAGCTCGTGGCCTAGTTCTTTGAGCAATCCAGCTAAAATACAATCAGGTCCAGAAGCTTTATTTGGGTTTATGCTAGATAATAGATTTTAGATCCCTTTTTCTTGTATATTTATATCTCCCATGTTTTCTACTTGGTTTAAATTTATTAATATGTGTTTGTCTCCTGTGGCTCAGAATGCTGATGCAAAATATTTTTTCAAAATGTTTATATATAGTTGCCAAAGTAACTAAAAGTTAGCGTGCTTCAGAGAGTTACATGCTGATCAACCTTAACTAATTTACTAAGACAGTGAGAACATGATCCTTCATAAATGATACATAAATCATAATACTGCATTAAAAAAAAGTATAAATGACACTCTACTATACACACCTCACGAGTTATCTATCTGACTATTAAAGTTCTACGTCTATAAAGCACTAAACGTATACAAAAGTACAAACTAAACAATCATTATTATTATTATTGGCCTCCTTCAGTCGTAGAACGACTATGGTTCATCTCAGAGCACACTTCCTCATGTGGCTGTGGAGCCCTATTTTGGAGAGACACTCGCGTCCACAAATAGCGCAGGTTAGGGTTAGCTTTTGCTTCGGTGGTAGAGGAGCTGGTCATTTTTCGGATTGTAAGTTTTTCTTCCTGAGCTGAGACCCATGTTCTTTCACTGTCCATAGCTTTCTTGTTCAGTCTCTCTTCCTCTGGTGCGGTCTAGAGCTATGTCTTCCCAATGGTCAGTATTGATGTTCACTGATTTGAGGTTCCGTTTTATTACATCTATGTAACGGAGAACATGTCCAAGCCAGCGCAAAAAGGCGTTGTTTGAGGTCTGTAAAGATGCTGGAAATACATGATCTTAGTATTGCACATTTTTTCTTTCCAGTTTTCTTGCATAACGCATGCCTTGTAGACTTCCATTTTGGTCACCGTAGTTAGCTTCTGGTTTTCTCAATTTCTTGGCCTGAGTCTAGCGATGGTCGAGGCAGCCTCCCTGTGCGTTTTTTCTTTATCTCTTCTAGAGACAGGCCATCTTTAATTGTGGATCCCAGATAGCAGAATTCGTTTACGGCGTCCAGCTTATTATCGTCTATGAGGATGGAGGGTGGTGCTGTAGCAGGTGGTCCCATAACATTTGTTTTCCTCGTGCTAATAGTCAAGCCATATTCTTTTCAGGCCTGAGAGAAGCGGGACATTAGTGACTAAAGTTCCTCTTGCGTGTGTGCCACTACCGCTGCGTCATCTGCGAATAACATGTCTCTTACGAGGGTGGTTCTGATTTTAGTTTTGGCCCTCAGTCTGGCAATATTTAGGAGTTTGCCATCAAATCTGGAATGGAGATAGATGCCTTCGGTGGATTTGTCAAATGCGTTGTGGATTATCAGTGAAAATAGTATTCCAAAGAGTGTTGGGGCTAGCACACATCATTGTTTAACTCCGCTGTTTATACTGTAACTTTCGGAGCTGGCACCGTTGAATTGCACTGTACCCATCATATTTTGGTGGAAAGATACGATTACATTTAGTAGCTTGGGTGGACATCTGTAAAATTTTAAATAGGCCATCTCTGCTGACTAGATCGAAGGCCTTTGTCAGGTCAATGAACACAATATACAAAGGCATCTTTTGTTCTCTGCACTTTTCATGGAGTTGTGATGGAGAAAATCATGTCAATCGTGGATCTCCCTGAGCGAAAGCCGCATTGTGATTCTGGATAGACCCGATCAACGAATTTTTGTAACTGGGAAGTATCACTCGAGCAAAGACTTTGCATAAAATACTTAAGAGGGAGATTCCCCTGTAATTGTTGAAGTCGCTAGTGTCATCTATGTTCTTATAAAGTGTAATGATTTTAGTATCCCGCAGGTCTTGTGGCACAGCACCTTCTTGCCAACATTTGCGGAGCAGTTCGTGTAGAGGTTGGATTAGAATAATATTGAAAGCTTAAGATTCTATAGCAGGCTTAAAAAAACAACAATTCTAATCAAATCAAATCAAGAACTATTAAAAAGACAATTAAAAGAAATTCAATATATCTAAAAAAAAAAAAACAGAAACAAAACAAACTTACTTGAATTAACAAATATAATATCGTTTGAAGAACTAGTTGTAGTAGTTATAGTAGTTGTAGTAGTTGGGGTAGTTGTAGTAGTTGTAGGAGTAGTAGTAGTTGTAGTAGTTGGTGTAGTTGTAGTAGTTGGTGTGGTAGGTGTTGGTGTAGTTGGTATAGTAGTAGTTGGTTTAGTTGTAGTAGATGGTGTGGTAGGTGTTGGTGTGGTAGTAGTTGGTGTGGTAGTATTAGTTGGTGTAGTTGTAGTAGATGGTGTGGTAGGTGTTGGTGTGGTAGTAGTAGTTGGTGTGGTAGTAGTAGTTGGTGTGGTAGTAGTAGTTGGTGTAGTTGTAGTAGTTGGTGTGGTAGTAGTAGTTGTGGTAGTTGGTGTAGTAGTAGTAGTTGGTGTAGTTGTGGTACTTAGTGTGGTAGTAGTAGTTGGTGTAGTTGAAGTAGTTGGTATGGTAGTAGTACTTGGTGTGGTAGTAGTTGTTGTGGTAGTAGTAATTGGTGTGGTAGGAGTAGTTGGTGTAGTAGTAGTAGTTGGTGAAGTTGAAATAGTTGGTGTAGTCGTAGTAGTTGTAGTAGTTGGTGTAGTTGGTGTAGTAGTAGTAGTTGGTGTGGTAGTAGAAGTTGGTGTAGTTGTAGTAGTTGTTGTGGTAGTAGTAGTTGGTGTGGTAGTAGTAGTTGCTATATTTGTAGTACTTGGTGTGGTAGTAGTTGGTGTGGTAGTAGTGGTTGGTCTGGTAGTAAAAGTTTGTGTAGTTGTAGTAGTTGGTGTAGTTGTAGTAGTTGGTGTAGTTGTAGTAGTTGGTGTAGTTGTAGTAGTAGTTGTTGTGGTAGTAGTAGTTGGTGTCTTAGTAGTAGTTGGTATAGTTGTAGTACTTGGTGTGGTAGTAGTTGGTGTGGTAGTAGTGGTTGGTCTGGTAGTAGTAGTTTGTGTAGTTGAAGTAGTTGGTATAGTTGTAGTTCTTGGTGTGGTAGTAGTTGGTGTGGTAGTAGTGGTTTGTCTGGTAGTAGTAGTTTGTGTAGTTGTAGTAGTTGGTGTAGTTGTAGTAGTTGGTGTGGTAGTAGTATATGGTGTGGTAGTAGTAGTTGGTGTGGTAGTAGTAGTTGGTGTGTTAGTAGTAGTTGGTGTGCTAGTAGTAGTTAGTGTGGTAGTAGTTTGTGTTGTTGAAGTATTTGATGTAGTTGTAGTAGTTGGTGTAGTTGTGGTAGTTGGTGTGGTAGTAGTAGTTGGTGTAGTTGTAGTAGTTGGTGTGGTAGTAGTAGCTGGTGTAGTTGTAGTACTTGGTGTAGTAGTAGTAGTTGGTGTAGTTGTAGTACTTGGTGTGGTAGTAGTAGCTGGTGTAGTTGTAGTACTTGGTGTGGTAGTAGTAGCTGGTGTAGTTGTAGTAGTTGGTGTGGTAGTAGTAGTTGGTGTAGTTGTGGTACTTGGTGTGGTAGTAGTAGTTGTGGTAGTAGTAGTTGGTGTAGTTGAATTAGTAGTTGGTGTAGTTGTAGTTGTTGGTGTGGTAGTAGTAGTTGGTGTAGCTGTAGTAGTTGATGTGGTAGTAGTAGTTGGTGTGGTAGTAGTAGTTGGTGTAGTAGTAGTAGTTGGTGTGGTGGTAGTAGTTAATGTATTGGTAGTTGTTGGTGTAGTTGAAGTAGTTTTCGTGGTAGTAGTAGTTGGTGTGGTAGTAGTAGTTGGTATGGTAGTAGTTTGTGTTGTTGAAGTAGTTGGTGTAGTTGTAGTAGTTGGTGTAGTTGTGGTAGTTGGTGTGGTAGTAGTAGTTGGTGTGGTAGTAGTAGTTGGTGTGGTAGAAGTAGTTGGTGTAGTTGTAGTAGTTGGTGTGGTAGTAGTAGTTGGTGTGGTAGTAGTAGTTGGTGTAGTTGTGGTAGTTAATGTGGTAGTAGTACTTGGTGTGGTAGTAGTAGTTGGTGTAGTTGTAGTACTTGGTGTAGAAGTAGTAGTTGGTGTGGTAGTAGTAGTTGGTGTAGTTGTAGTAGTTGGTGTAGTAGTAGTAGTTGGTGTGGTATAAGTAGTTGGTGTAGTTGTAGTACTTGGTGTGGTAGTAGTAGTTGGTGTGGTTGTAGTAGTTGGTGTAGTTGTAATAGTTGGGGTAGTTGTAGTTGTTGGTGTAGTAGTAGTAGTTGGTGTGGTAGTAGTAGTTGGTGTAGTTGTAGTACTTGGTGTGGTAGTAGTAGTTAGTGTAGTTGTAGTACTTGGTGTAGTAGTAGTAGTTGGTGTAGTTAAAGTAGTTGGTGTAGTTGTAGTAGTTGGTATGGTAGTAGTAGTTGGTTTGGTAGTAGTAGTTAGTGTAGTAGTAGTAGTTGGTGTGATAGTAGTTTGTGTTGTTGAAGTAGTTGGTGTAGTTGTAGTAGTTGGTGTAATTGTGGTAGTAGGTGTGGTAGTAGTAGTTGGTGTAGTTGTAGTAGTTGGTGTGGTAGTAGTAGTTGGTGAGGTAGTAAAAGTTGGTGTGATAGTAGTAGTTGTTGTAGTTGTAGTACTTGGTGTGGTAGTAGTTGTTGGTGTAGTTGTAGTACTTGGTGTGGTAGTAGTAGTTGGTGTGGTAGTACTAGTTGGTGTAGTTGTAGTAGTTTGTGTAGAAGTAGTAGTTGGTGTGGTAGTAGTAGTTGGTGTAGTTGTAGTACTTGGTGTGGTAGTAGTAGTTGGTGTGGTAGTAGTAGTTGGTGTAGTTATAGTACTTAGTGTGGTAGTAGTAGTTGGTGTAGTTGTAGTACTTGGTGTGGTAGTAGTAGTTGGTGTAGTAGTAGTAGTTGGTGTAGTTGTAGTACTTGGTGTAGAAGTAGTAGTTGGTGTGGTAGAAGTAGTTGGTGTAGTTGTAGTAGTTGGTGTAGAAGTAGTAGTTGATGTGGTAGTAGTAGTTGGTGTAGTTGTAGTACTTGGTGTGGTAGTAGTAGTTGGTGTGGTAGTAGTACTTGGTGTGGTAGTAGTTGGTGTGGTAGTAGTAGTTGGTGTGGTAGTAGTAGTAGGTGTGGTGGTAGTAGTTGGTGTATTTGTAGTTGTTGGTGTAGTTGTAGTAGTTGGCGTGGTAGTAGTAGTTGGTGTGGTAGTAGTTTGTGTTGTTGAAGTAGTTGTTGTAGTTTTAGTAGTTGGTGTAGTTGTGGTAGTAGGTGTGGTAGTAGTAGTTAGTGTAGTTGTAGTAGTTGGTGTGGTAGTAGTAGTTGGTGTGGTAGTAGTAGTTGGTGTGGTAGTAGTAGTTGGTGTAGTTGTAGTACTTGGTGTGGTAGTAGTAGTTGGTGTAGTTGTAGTACTTGGTGTGGTAGTAGTAGTTGGTGTGGTAGTACTAGTTTGTGTAGTTGTAGTAGTTGGTGTAGAAGTAGTAGTTAGTGTGGTAGTAGTAGTTGTGGTAGTTGGTGTGGTAGTATTAGTTGGTGTAGTTGTAGTAGTTGGTGTTGTAGTAGTACTTGGTAAAGTTGTAGTAGTAGGTGTGGTAGTAGTAGTTGCTGTGGTAGTAGTAGTTGGTATAGTTGTAGTACTTGGTGTGGTAGTAGTAGTTGGTGTAGTTGTAGTAGTTGGTGTGGTAGTAGTAGCTGGTGTAGTTGTAGTACTTGGTGTCGTAGTAGTAGTTGGTGTGGTAGTAGTAGTTGTGGTAGTTGGTGTGGTAGTAGTAGTTGGTGAAGTTGTAGTAGTTGGTGTGGTAGTAGTAGTTGGTGTGGTAGTAGTAGTTGGTGTAGTTGTAGTAGTTGGTGTGGTAGTAGTAGTTGGTGTAGTTGTAGTAGTTGGTGTAGTTGTAGTTGTTGGTGTAGTAGTAGTAGTTGGTGTAGTAGTAGTAGTTGGTGTAGTTGAAGTAGTTAGTGTGGTAGTAGTAGTTGGTGTGGTAGTAGTACTTGGTGTAGTATTAGTAGTTGGTGTGGTGGTAGAAGGTGGTGTATTTGTAGTTGTTGGTGTAGTTGTAGTAGTTGGCGTGGTAGTAGTAGTTGGTGTGGTAGTAGTTTGTGTTGTTGAAGTAGTTGGTGTAGTTGTAGTAGTTGTAGTAGTTGTCGTAGTTGGTGTGGAAGTAGTAGTTGGTGTAGTTGTAGTAGTTGGTGTGGTAGTAGTAGTTGGTGTAGTTGTAGTAGTTGGTGTGGTAGTAGTAGTTGGTGTGCTAGTAGTAGTTGGTGTAGTTGTAGTACTTGGTGTGGTAGTAGTAGTTGGTAAAGTTGTAGTAGTTGGTGTGGTAGTAGTAGTTGGTGTGGTAGTAGTACTTGGTGTGGTAGTAGGTTGTGTAGTAGTAGTAGTTGGTGTAGTTGTAGTAGTTGGTGTAGAAGTAGTAGTTAGTGTGGTAGTAGTAGTTGGTGTAGAAGTAGTAGTTGGTGTGGTAGTAGTAGTTGGTGTAGTTGTAGTACTTGGTGTGGTAGTAGTAGTTGGTGTGGTAGTTGTACTTGGTGTGGTAGTAGTTGGTGTGGTAGTAGTAGTAGGTGTGGTGGTAGTAGTTGGTGTATTTGTATTTGTTGGTGTAGTTGTAGTAGTTGGCGTGGTAGTAGTAGTTGGTGTGGTAGTAGTTTGTGTTGTTGAAGTAGTTGTTGTAGTTGTAGTAGTTGGTGTAGTTGTGGTTGTAGGTGTGGTAGTAGTTAGTGTAGTTGTAGTAGTTGGTGTGGTAGTAGTAGTTGGTGTGGTAGTAGTAGTTGGTGTGGTAGTAGTAGTTGGTGTAGTTGTAGTACTTGGTGTGGTAGTAGTAGTTGGTGTGGTAGTACTAGTTGGTGTAGTTGTAGTTGTTGGTGTAGAAGTAGTAGTTGGTGTGGTAGTAGTAGCTGGTGTAGTTGTAGTACTTGGTGTGGTAGTAGTAGTTGGTGTGGTAGTAGTAGTTGTGGTAGTTGGTGTGGTAGTAGTAGTTGGTGTAGTTGTAGTAGTTGGTGTTGTAGTAGTACTTGGTGTAGTTGTAGTAGTTGGTGTGGTAGTAGTAGTTGCTGTGGTAGTAGTAGTTGGTGTAGTTGTAGTACTTGGTGTGGTAGTAGTAGCTGGTGTAGTTGTAGTACTTGGTGTCGTAGTAGTAGTTGGTGTGGTAGTAGTAGTTGGTGTGGTAGTAGTAGTTGGTGTAGTTGTAGTAGTTGGTGTGGTAGTAGTAGTTGGTGTGGTAGTAGTAGTTTGTGTAGTTGTAGTAGTTGGTGTGGTAGTAGTAGTTGGTGTAGTTGTAGTTGTTGGTGTAGTTGTAGTTGTTGGTGTAGTAGTAGTAGTTGGTGTAGTAGTAGTAAATGGTGTAGTTGTAGTAGTTGGTGTGGTAGTAGTAGTTGGTGTGGTAGTAGTAGTTGGTGTAGTAGTAGTAGTTGGTGTGGTGGTAGAAGTTGGTGTATTTGTAGTTGTTGGTGTGGTAGTAGTAGTTGCTGTGGTAGTAGTAGTTGGTGTAGTTGTAGTACTTGGTGTGGTAGTAGTAGTTGGTGTAGTTGTAGTAGTTGGTGTGGTAGTAGTAGCTGGTGTAGTTGTAGTACTTGGTGTCGTAGTAGTAGTTGGTGTGGTAGTAGTAGTTGTGGTAGTTGGTGTGGTAGTAGTAGTTGGTGTAGTTGTAGTAGTTGGTGTGGTAGTAGTAGTTGGTGTGGTAGTAGTAGTTGGTGTAGTTGTAGTAGTTGGTGTAATAGTAGTAGTTGGTGTAGTTCTAGTAGTTGTAGTTGTTGGTGTAGTTGTAGTTGTTGATGTAGTTGTAGTAGTTGGCGTATTAGTAGTAGTTGGTGTAGTTGTAGTAGTTGGTGTGGTAGTAGTAGTTGGTGTAGTAGTAGTAGTTGATGTGGTGGTAGAAATTGGTGTATTTGTAGTTATTGGTGTAGTTGTAGTGGTTGGCGTGGTAGTAGTAGTTGGTGTGGTAGTAGTTTGTGTTGTTGAAGTAGTTGGTGTAGTTGTAGTAGTTGGTGTAGTTCTCGTAGTTGGTGTGGTAGTAGTAGTTGGTGTAGTAGTAGTAGTTGGTGTAGTTGTAGTAGTTGGTGTAGAAGTAGTAGTTGGTGTGGTAGTAGTAGTTGGTGTAGTTGTAGTAGTTGGTGTAGAAGTAGTAGTTGGTGTGGTAGTAGTAGTTGGTGTAGTTGTAGTACTTGGTGTGGTAGTAGTAGTTGGTGTGGTAGTAGTACTTGGTGTGGTAGTAGTTGGTGTGGTAGAAGTAGTTGGTGTAGTTGTAGTACTTGGTGTGGTAGTAGTAGTTGGTGTAGTTGTAAAAGTTGGTGTGGTAGTAGTAGCTGGTGCAGTTGTAGTACTTGGTGTCGTAGTAGTAGTTGGTGTGGTAGTAGTAGTTGTGGTAGTTGGTGTGGTAGTAGTAGTTGGTGTGGTTGTAGTAGTTGGTGTGGTAGTAGTAGTTGGTGTAGTTGTAGTAGTTGGTGTAGTTGTAGTAGTTGGTGTCGTAGTAGTAGTTGGTGTAGTTGTAGTAGTTGGTGTGGTAGTAGTAGTTGGTGTGCTAGTAGTAGTTGGTGTAGTTGTAGTACTTGGTGTGGTAGTAGTAGTTGGTAAAGTTGTAGTAGTTGGTGTGGTAGTAGTAGTTGGTGTGGTAGTAGTACTTGGTGTGGTAGTAGGTTGTGTAGTAGTAGTAGTTGGTGTAGTTGTAGTAGTTGGTGTAGAAGTAGTAGTTAGTGTGGTAGTAGTAGTTGGTGTAGAAGTAGTAGTTGGTGTGGTAGTAGTAGTTGGTGTAGTTGTAGTACTTGGTGTGGTAGTAGTAGTTGGTGTGGTAGTTGTACTTGGTGTGGTAGTAGTTGGTGTGGTAGTAGTAGTAGGTGTGGTGGTAGTAGTTGGTGTATTTGTATTTGTTGGTGTAGTTGTAGTAGTTGGCGTGGTAGTAGTAGTTGGTGTGGTAGTAGTTTGTGTTGTTGAAGTAGTTGTTGTAGTTGTAGTAGTTGGTGTAGTTGTGGTTGTAGGTGTGGTAGTAGTTAGTGTAGTTGTAGTAGTTGGTGTGGTAGTAGTAGTTGGTGTGGTAGTAGTAGTTGGTGTGGTAGTAGTAGTTGGTGTAGTTGTAGTACTTGGTGTGGTAGTAGTAGTTGGTGTGGTAGTACTAGTTGGTGTAGTTGTAGTTGTTGGTGTAGAAGTAGTAGTTGGTGTGGTAGTAGTAGCTGGTGTAGTTGTAGTACTTGGTGTGGTAGTAGTAGTTGGTGTGGTAGTAGTAGTTGTGGTAGTTGGTGTGGTAGTAGTAGTTGGTGTAGTTGTAGTAGTTGGTGTTGTAGTAGTACTTGGTGTAGTTGTAGTAGTTGGTGTGGTAGTAGTAGTTGCTGTGGTAGTAGTAGTTGGTGTAGTTGTAGTACTTGGTGTGGTAGTAGTAGCTGGTGTAGTTGTAGTACTTGGTGTCGTAGTAGTAGTTGGTGTGGTAGTAGTAGTTGGTGTGGTAGTAGTAGTTGGTGTAGTTGTAGTAGTTGGTGTGGTAGTAGTAGTTGGTGTGGTAGTAGTAGTTTGTGTAGTTGTAGTAGTTGGTGTGGTAGTAGTAGTTGGTGTAGTTGTAGTTGTTGGTGTAGTTGTAGTTGTTGGTGTAGTAGTAGTAGTTGGTGTAGTAGTAGTAAATGGTGTAGTTGTAGTAGTTGGTGTGGTAGTAGTAGTTGGTGTGGTAGTAGTAGTTGGTGTAGTAGTAGTAGTTGGTGTGGTGGTAGAAGTTGGTGTATTTGTAGTTGTTGGTGTGGTAGTAGTAGTTGCTGTGGTAGTAGTAGTTGGTGTAGTTGTAGTACTTGGTGTGGTAGTAGTAGTTGGTGTAGTTGTAGTAGTTGGTGTGGTAGTAGTAGCTGGTGTAGTTGTAGTACTTGGTGTCGTAGTAGTAGTTGGTGTGGTAGTAGTAGTTGTGGTAGTTGGTGTGGTAGTAGTAGTTGGTGTAGTTGTAGTAGTTGGTGTGGTAGTAGTAGTTGGTGTGGTAGTAGTAGTTGGTGTAGTTGTAGTAGTTGGTGTAATAGTAGTAGTTGGTGTAGTTCTAGTAGTTGTAGTAGTTGGTGTAGTTGTAGTTGTTGATGTAGTTGTAGTAGTTGGCGTATTAGTAGTAGTTGGTGTAGTTGTAGTAGTTGGTGTGGTAGTAGTAGTTGGTGTAGTAGTAGTAGTTGATGTGGTGGTAGAAGTTGGTGTATTTGTAGTTATTGGTGTAGTTGTAGTGGTTGGCGTGGTAGTAGTAGTTGGTGTGGTAGTAGTTTGTGTTGTTGAAGTAGTTGGTGTAGTTGTAGTAGTTGGTGTAGTTCTCGTAGTTGGTGTGGTAGTAGTAGTTGGTGTAGTAGTAGTAGTTGGTGTAGTTGTAGTAGTTGGTGTAGAAGTAGTAGTTGGTGTGGTAGTAGTAGTTGGTGTAGTTGTAGTAGTTGGTGTAGAAGTAGTAGTTGGTGTGGTAGTAGTAGTTGGTGTAGTTGTAGTACTTGGTGTGGTAGTAGTAGTTGGTGTGGTAGTAGTACTTGGTGTGGTAGTAGTTGGTGTGGTAGAAGTAGTTGGTGTAGTTGTAGTACTTGGTGTGGTAGTAGTAGTTGGTGTAGTTGTAAAAGTTGGTGTGGTAGTAGTAGCTGGTGCAGTTGTAGTACTTGGTGTCGTAGTAGTAGTTGGTGTGGTAGTAGTAGTTGTGGTAGTTGGTGTGGTAGTAGTAGTTGGTGTGGTTGTAGTAGTTGGTGTGGTAGTAGTAGTTGGTGTAGTTGTAGTAGTTGGTGTAGTTGTAGTAGTTGGTGTAGTTGTAGTAGTTGGTGTCGTAGTAGTAGTTGGTGTGGTAGTAGTAGTTGGGGTGGTAGTAGTAGTTGGTGTAGTTGTAGTTGTTGGTGTAGTAGTAGTAGTTGGTGTAGTAGTAGTAAATGGTGTAGTTGTAGAAGTTGGTGTAGTTGGTGTAGTTGTAGTTGTTGGTGTAGTAGTAGTAGTTGTTGTAGTAGTAGTAAATAGTGTAGTTGTAGTAGTTGGTGTGGTAGTAGTAGTTGGTATGGTAGTAGTAGTTGGTGTAGTAGTAGTAGTTGGTGTGGTGGTAGAAGTTGGTGTAGTTGTAGTTGTTGGTGTGGTAGTAGTAGTTGCTGTGGTAGTAGTAGTTGGTGTAGTTGTAGTACTTGGTGTGGTAGTAGTAGTTGGTGTAGTTGTAGTAGTTGGTGTGGTAGTAGTAGTTGGTGTGGTAGTAGTAGTTGTGGTAGTTGGTGTGGTATTAATAGTTGGTGTAGTTGTAGTAGTTGGTGTGGTAGTAGTAGTTGGTGTGGTAGTAGTAGTTGCTGTAGTTGTAGTAGTTGGTGTGGTAGTAGTAGTTGGTGTAGTTGTAGTAGTTGTAATAGTTGGTGTAGTTGTAGTTGTTGGTGTAGTAGTAGTAGTTGGTGTAGTAGTAGTAGTTGGTGTAGTTGTAGTAGTTGGTGTGGTAGTAGTAGTTGGTGAGGTAGTAGTAGTTGGTGTAGTAGTAATAGTTGGTGTGGTGGTAGAAGTTGGTGTATTTGTAGTTATTGGTGTAGTTGTAGTGGTTGGCGTGGTAGTAGTAGTTGGTCTGGTAGTAGTTTGTGTTGTTGAAGTAGTTGGTGTAGTTGTAGTAGTTGGTGTAGTTGTCGTAGTTGGTGTGGTAGTAGTAGTTGGTGTAGTTGTAGTAGTTGGTGTGGTAGTAGTAGTTGGTGTAGTTGTAGTAGTTGGTGTGGTAGTAGTAGTTGGTGTGGTAGTAGTAGTTGGTGTAGTTGTAGTAATTGGTGTGGTAGTAGTAGTTTGTGTAGTTGTAGTAGTTTGTGTGGTAGTAGTAGTTGGTGTAGTTGTAGTAGTTTGTGTGGTAGTAGTAGTTGGTGTAGTTGTAGTACTTGGTGTGGTAGTAGTAGTTCGTGTAGTTGTAGTTGTTGGTGTAGTTGTCGTAGTTGGTGTGGTAGTAGTAGTTGGTGTAGTTGTAGTAGTTGGTGTGGTAGTAGTAGTTAGTGTAGTTGTAGTAGTTGGTGTGGTAGTAGTAGTTGGTGTGGTAGTAGTAGTTGGTGTGGTAGTAGTAGTTGGTGTAGTTGTAGTACTTGGTGTGGTAGTAGTAGTTGGTGTAGTTGTAGTAGTTTGTGTGGTAGTAGTAGTTGGTGTAGTTGTAGTAGTTTGTGTGGTAGTAGTAGTTGGTGTAGTTGTAGTACTTGGTGTGGTAGTAGTAGTTGGTGTAGTTGTAGTTGTTGGTGTAGTTGTAGTAGTTGGTGTGGTAGTAGTAGTTGGTGTGGTAGTAGTAGTTGTTGAAGTTGTAGTACTTGGTGTGGTAGTAGTAGTTGGTGTAGTTGTAGTACTTGGTTTGGTAGTAGTAGTTGGTGTGGTAGTACTAGTTGGTGTAGTTGTAGTAGTTGGTGTGGTAGTAGTACTTGGTGTGGTAGTAGTTGGTGTGGTAGTAGTAGTTGGTGTGGTAGTAGTAGTTGGTGTGGTAGTAGTAGTTGTGGTAGTTGGTGTGGTAGTAGTAGTTGTAGTAGTTGGTGTGGTATTAGTAGTTGGTGTGGTAGTAGTAGTTGGTGTAGTTGTAGTAGTTGGTGTTGTAGTACTACTTGGTGTAGTTGTAGTAGTTGTTGTAGTTGGTGTAGTTGTAGTTGTTGGTGTAGTAGTAGTAGTTGGTGTAGTAGTAGTAGTTGATGTAGAAGTAGTAGTTGGTGTGGTAGTGGTAGTTGGTGTAGTTGTAGTAGTTGGTGTGGTAGTAGTACTTGGTGTGGTAGTAGTTGGTGTGGTAGTAGTAGATGGTGTAGTAGTAGTAGTAGGTGTGGTGGTAGTAGTTGGTGTATTTGTAGTTGTTGGTGTAGTTGTAGTAGTTGACGTGGTAGTAGTAGTTGGTGTGGTAGAAGAAGTTGGTGTAGTTGTAGTAGTTGGTGTAGTTGTGATAGTAGTAGTTGGTGTAGTTGTAGTAGTTGGTGTGGTAGTAGTAGTTGGTGTGATAGTAGTAGTTGGTGTGGTAGTAGTAGTTGGTGTAGTTGTAGTACCTGGTGTGGTAGTAGTAGTTGGTGTAGTTGTAGTACTTGGTGTGGTAGTAGTAGTTGGTGTGGTAGTACTAGTTGGTTTAGTTGTAGTAGTTGGTGTAGAAGTAGTAGTTGGTGTGGTAGTAGTAGCTGGTGTAGTTGTAGTACTTGGTGTGGTAGTAGTAGTTGGTGTAGTTATAGTAGTTGGTGTGGTAGTAGTAGTTGGTGTGGTAGTAGTAGTTTGTGTAGTTGTAGTACTTGGTGTGGTAGTAGTAGTTGGTGTAGTTGTAGTACTTGGTGTTGTAGTAGTTGGTGTAGTTGTAGTAGTTTGTGTGGTAGTAGTAGTTGTAGTACTTGTAGTACTTGGTGTGGTAGTAGTAGTTGGTGTGGTAGTAGTAGTTGTTGTAGTTGTAGTACTTGGTGTGGTAGTAGTAGTTGGTGTAGTTGTAGGTGTAGTTGTAGTAGTTGGTGTGGTAGTAGTAGTTTGTGTGGTAGTAGTAGTTGGTGTAGTTGTAGTACTTGGTGTGGTAGTAGTAGTTGGTGTAGTTGTAGTAGTTGGTGTGGTAGTAGTAGCTGGTGTAGTTGTAGTACTTGGTGTCGTAGTAGTAGTTGGTGTGGTAGTAGTAGTTGTGGTAGTTGGTGTGGTAGTAGTAGTTGGTGTAGTTAAAGTAGTTGGTGTGGTAGTAGTAGTTGGTGTGGTAGTAGTAGTTGCTGTAGTTGTAGTAGTTGGTGTGGTAGTAGTATTTGGTGTAGTTGTAGTAGTTGTAATAGTTGTTGTAGTTGTAGTTGTTGGTGTAGTAGTAGTAGTTGGTGTAGTAGTAGTAGTTGGTGTAGTTGTAGTAAATGGTGTGGTAGTAGTAGTTGGTGTGGTAGTAGTAGTTGGTGTATTTGTAGTTATTGGTGTAGTTGTAGTGGTTGGCGTGGTAGTAGTAGTTGGTGTGGTAGTAGTTTGTGTTGTTGAAGTAGTTGGTGTAGTTGTAGTAGTTGATGTAGTTGTCGTAGTTGGTGTGGTAGTAGTAGTTGGTGTAGTTGTAGTAGTTGGTGTGGTAGTAGTAGTTGGTGTAGTTGTAGTAGTTGGTGTGGTAGTAGTAGTTGGTGTGGTAGTAGTAGTTGGTGTAATTGTAGTACTTGGTGTGGTAGTAGTAGTTGGTGTAGTTGTAGTAGTTTGTGTGGTAGTAGTAGTTGGTGTAGTTGTAGTAGTTTGTGTGGTAGTAGTAGTTGGTGTAGTTGTAGTACTTGGTGTGGTAGTAGTAGTTGGTGTAGTTGTAGTTGTTGGTGTAGTTGTAGAAGTTGGTTTAGTTGTAGTAGTTGGTGTGGTAGAAGTACTTGGTGTGGTAGTAATTGGTGTGGTAGTAGTAGTTGGTGTGGTAGTACTAGTTGGTGTGGTAGTAGTAGTTGGTGTAGTTGTAGTACTTGGTGTGGTAGTAGTAGTTGGTGTAGTTGTAGTACTTGGTGTGGTAGTAGTAGTTGGTATGGTAGTACTAGTTGGTTTAGTTGTAGTAGTTGGTGTAGAAGTAGTAGTTGGTGTGGTAGTAGTAGCTGGTGTAGTTGTAGTACTTGGTGTGGTAGTAGTAGTTGGTGTGGTAGTAGTAGTTGTGGTAGTTGGTGTGGTAGTAGTAGTTGGTGTAGTTGTAGTAGTTGATGTTGTAGTAGTACTTTGTGAAGTTGTAGTAGTTGGTGTGGTAGTAGTAGTTGCTGTGGTAGTAGTAGTTGGTGTAGTTGTAGTACTTGGTGTGGTAGTAGTAGTTGGTGTAGTTGTAGTAGTTGATGTTGTAGTAGTACTTTGTGAAGTTGTAGTAGTTGGTGTGGTAGTAGTAGTTGCTGTGGTAGTAGTAGTTGGTGTAGTTGTAGTACTTGGTGTGGTAGTAGTAGTTGGTGTAGTTGTAGTAGTTGGTGTGGTAGTAGTAGCTGGTGTAGTTGTAGTACTTGGTGTGGTAGTAGTAGTTGGTGTGGTAGTAGTAGTTGTGGTAGTTGGTGTAGTAGTAGTAGTTGGTGTAGTTGTAGTACTTAGTGTGGTAGTAGTAGTTGGTGTAGTTGTAGTAGTTGGTGTGGTAGTAGTAGTTGGTGTAGTTGTAGTAGTGGGTGTAGTTGGTGTAGTTGTAGTTGTTGGTTTAGTAGTAGTAGTTGGTGTAGTAGTAGTAGTTGTTGTAGTTGTACTAGTTGGTGTAGTTGTAGTAGTTGGTGTGGTAGTAGTAGTTGGTGTAGTTGTAGTAGTTGGTGTGGTAGTAGTACTTGGTGTGGTAGTAGTTGGTGTGGTAGTAGTAGTTGGTGTAGTTGTAGTAGTTGGTGTGGTAGTAGTACTTGGTGTGGTAGTAGTAGGTGTGGTGGTAGTAGTTGTTGTATTTGTTGTTGTTGGTGTAGTTGTAGTAGTTGGCGTGGTAGTAATAGTTGGTGTGGTAGTACTTTGTGTTGTTAAAGTAGTTGGTGTAGTTGTAGTAGTTGGTGTAGTTGTAGTAGTTTGTGTAGTTGTGGTAGTAGGTGTGGTAGTAGTAGTAGTTGGTGTAGTTGTAGTAGTTGGTGTGGTAGTAGTACTTGGTGTGGTAGTAGTAGTTGGTGTGGAAGTAGTAGTTGGTGTAGTTGTAGTACTTGGTGTGGTAGTAGTAGTTGGTGTAGTTGTAGTACTTGGTGTGGTAGTAGTAGTTGGTATGGTAGTACTAGTTGGTTTAGTTGTAGTAGTTGGTGTAGAAGTAGTAGTTGGTGTGGTAGTAGTAGCTGGTGTAGTTGTAGTACTTGGTGTGGTAGTAGTAGTTGGTGTGGTGGTAGAAGTTGGTGTAGTTGTAGTTGTTAGTGTAGTTGTAATAGTTGGTGTGGTAGTAGTAGTTGGTGTGGTAGTAGTACTTGGTGTATTAGTAGTAGTTGGTCTGGTAGTAGAAGTTGGTGTAGTTGTAGTTGTTGGTGTGGCAGTAGTAAATGGTGTGGTAGTAGTACTTGGTGTGGTAGTAGTAGTTGGTGTGGTAGTAGTAGTTGCTGTAGTTGTAGTAGTTTGTGTGGTAGTAGGAGTTGGTGAAGTTGTAGTAGTTTGTGTGGTAGTAGTAGTTGGTGTAGTTATAGTACTTGGTGTGGTAGTAGTAGTTAGTGTAGTTGAAGTAGTTGGTGTAGTTGTAGTAGTTGGTGTGGTAGTAGTAGTTGGTGTGGTAGTAGTAGTTGGTGTGGTAGTAGTAGTTGGTGTAGTGGTAGTAGTTGGTGTATTTGTAGTTGTTGGTGTAGTTGTAGTAGATGGCGTGGTAGTAGTAGTTGGTGTGGTAGTAGTAGTTGGTGTGGTAGTAGTTTGTGTTGTTGAAGTACTTGGTGTAGTTGTAGTAGTTGGTGTAGTTGTGGTTGTTGGTGTGGTAGTAATAGTTGGTGTAGTTGTGGTAGTTGGTGTGGTAGTAGTAGTTGGTGTGATAGTAGTAGTTGGTGTAGTTGTAGTACTTGGTGTGGTAGTAGTAGTTGGTGTGGTAGTAGTAGTTGTGGTAGTTGGTGTGGTAGTAGTAGTTGGTGTAGTTGTAGTAGTTGGTGTAGTAGTAGTAGTTGGTGTGGTAGTAGTTTGTGTTGTTAAAGTAGTTGGTGTAGTTGTAGTAGTTGGTGTAGTTGTGGTAGTAGGTGTGGTAGTAGTAGTAGTTGGTGTAGTTGTAGTAGTTGGTGTGGTAGTAGTAGTTGGTGTGGTAGTAGTAGTTGGTGTGGAAGTAGTAGTTGGTGTAGTTGTAGTACTTGGTGTGGTAGTAGTAGTTGGTGTAGTTGTAGTACTTGGTGTGGTAGTAGTAGTTGGTATGGTAGTACTAGTTGGTTTAGTTGTAGTAGTTGGTGTAGAAGTAGTAGTTGGTGTGGTAGTAGTAGCTGGTGTAGTTGTAGTACTTGGTGTGGTAGTAGTAGTTGGTGTGGTAGTAGTAGTTGTGGTAGTTGGTGTGGTAGTAGTAGTTGGTGTAGTTGTAGTAGTTGGTGTAGTAGTAGTAGCTGGTGTAGTTGTAGTACTTGGTGTGGTAGTAGTAGTTGGTGTGGTAGTAGTAGTTGTGGTAGTTGGTGTAGTAGTAGTATTTGGTGTAGTTGTAGTACTTGGTGTGGTAGTAGTAGTTGGTGTGGTAGTAGTAGTTGTGGTAGTTGGTGTGGTAGTAGTAGTTGGTGTAGTTGTAGTAGTTGGTGTGGTAGTAGTAGTTGGTGTGGTAGTAGTTTGTGTTGTTAAAGTAGTTGTTGTAGTTGTAGTAGTTGGTGTAGTTGTGGTAGTAGGTGTGGTAGTAGTAGTAGTTGGTGTAGTTGTAGTAGATGGTGTGGTAGTAGTAGTTGGTGTGGTAGTAGTAGTTGGTGTGGAAGCAGTAGTTGATGTAGTTGTAGTACTTGGTGTGGTAGTAGTAGTTGGTGTAGTTGTAGTACTTGGTGTGGTAGTAGTAGTTGGTATGATAGTACTAGTTGGTTTAGTTGTAGTAGTTGGTGTAGAAGTAGTAGTTGGTGTGGTAGTAGTAGCTGGTGTAGTTGTAGTACTTGGTGTGGTAGTAGTAGTTGGTGTTGTAGTAGTAGTTGTGGTAGTTGGTGTGGTAGTAGTAGTTGGTGTAGTTGTAGTAGTTGGTGTGGTAGTAGTAGCTGGTGTAGTTGTAGTACTTGGTGTGGTAGTAGTAGTTGGTGTGGTAGTAGTAAATGTGGTAGTTGGTGTAGTAGTAGTAGTTGGTGTAGTTGTAGTACTTAGTGTTGTAGTAGTAGTTGGTGTAGTTGTAGTAGTTGGTGTGGAAGTAGTAGTTGGTGTAGTTGTAGTAGTTGGTGTAGTTGGTGTAGTTGTAGTTGTTGGTGTATTTGTAGTTGTTGGTGTAGTTGTAGTAGTTGGCGTGGTAGTAGTAGTTGGTGTGGTAGTAGTTTGTGTTGTTGAAGTAGTTGGTGTAGTTGTAGTAGTTGGTGTAGTTGTCGTAGTTTGTGTGGTAGTAGTAGTTGGTGTAGTTGTAGTAGTTGGTGTGGTAGTAGTAGTTGGTGTAGTTAAAGTAGTTGGTGTGGTAGTAGTAGTTGGTGTGGTAGTAGTAGTTGGTGTAGTTGTAGTACTTGGTGTTGTAGTAGTTGGTGTAGTTGTAGTAGTTTGTGTGGTAGTAGTAGTTTGTGTAGTTGTAGTACTTGGTGTGGTAGTAGTAGTTGGTGTAGTTGTAGTTGTTGGTGTAGTTGTAGTAGTTGGTGTGGTAGTAGTAGTTGGTGTGGTAGTAGTACTTGGTGTAATAGTAGTAGTTGGTGTGGTAGTAGTACTTGGTGTAATTGTAGTAGTTGGTGTGGCAGTAGTAAATGGTGTTGTAGTAGTACTTGGTGTGGTAGTAGTAGTTGGTGTGGTAGTAGTAGTTGGTGTAGTTGTAGTAGTTTGTGTGGTAGTAGTAGTTTGTGTAGTTGTAGTACTTGGTGTGGTAGTAGTAGTTAGTGTAGTTGAGGTAGTTGGTGTAGTTGTAGTAGTTGGCGTGGTAGTAGTAGTTGGTGTGGTAGTAGTAGTTGGTGTGGTAGTAGTTTGTGTTGTTGAAGTGGATGGTGTAGTTGTAGTAGTTGGTGTAGTTGTGGTAGTTGGTGTGGTAGTAGTAGTTGGTGTAGTTGTGGTAGTTGGTGTGGTAGTAGTAGTTGTGGTAGTAGTAGTTGGTGTAGTTGAAGTAGTTGGTGTAGTTGTAGTAGTTGGTGTGGTAGAAGTAGTTGGTGTAGTTGTAGTAGCTTGTGTAGTAGTAGTTGGTGTGGTATTAGTAGTTGGTGTAGTTGTAGTAGTTGGTGTGGTAGTAGTAGTTGGTGTGGTAGTAGTAGTTGGTGTAGTATTAGTAGTTGGTGTGGTGGTAGAAGTTGGTGTAGTTGTAGTTGTTAGTGTAGTTGTATTAGTTGGTGTGGTAGTAGTAGTTGGTGTGGTAGTAGTACTTGGTGTATTAGTAGAAGTTGGTCTGGTAGTAGAAGTTGGTGTAGTTGTAGTTGTTGGTGTGGCAGTAGTAAATGGTGTGGTAGTAGTACTTGGTGTGGTAGTAGTAGTTGGTGTGGTAGTAGTAGTTGGTGTAGTTGTAGTAATTTGTGTGGTAGTAGGAGTTGGTGAAGTTGTAGTAGTTTGTGTGGTAGTAGTAGTTGGTGTATTACTTGGTGTGGTAGTAGTATTTAGTGTAGTTGAAGTAGTTGGTGTAGTTGTAGTAGTTGGTGTGGTAGTAGTAATTGGTGTGGTAGTAGTAGTTGGTGTGGTAGTAGTAGTTGGTGTAGTGGTAGTAGTTGGTGTATTTGTAGTTGTTGGTGTAGTTGTAGTAGATGGCGTGGTAGTAGTAGTTGGTGTGGTAGTAGTTTGTGTTGTTGAAGTACTTGGTGTAGTTGTAGTAGTTGGTGTAGTTGTGGTTGTTGGTGTGGTAGTAATAGTTGGTGTAGTTGTGGTAGTTGGTGTGGTGGTAGTAGTAGTTGGTGTGATAGTAGTAGTTGGTGTAGTTGTAGTACTTGGTGTGGTAGTAGTAGTTGGTGTGGTAGTAGTAGTTGGTGTAGTTGTAGTAGTTGGTGTGGTAGTAGTAGTTGGTGTGGTAGTAGTAGTTGGTGTAGTTGTAGTAGTTGGTGTGGTAGTAGTAGTTGGTGTAGTAGTTGGTGTAGTTGTAGTAGTTGGTGTAGTTGTAGTTGTTGATGTAGTAAAAGTTGGTGTGGTAGTAGTAGTTGGTGTGGTAGTAGTAGTTGGTGTAGTTGTAGTAGTTGGTGTGGTAGTAGTAGTTGGTGTAGTTGTAGTAGTTGGTGTAGTTGTAGTAGTTGGTGTAGTTGTAGTTGTTGGTGTAGTAGTAAAAGTTGGTGTGGTAGTAGTAGTTGGTGTAGTTGTAGTACTTGGTGTGGTAGTAGTAGTTGGTGTGGTAGTAGTAGCTGGTGTAGTTGTAGTACTTGGTGTGGTAGTAGTAGTTGTGGTAGTTGTAGTACTTTGTGTGGTAGTAGTAGTTGGTGTAGTTGTAGTAGTTGGTGTGGTAGTAGTAGCTGGTGTAGTTGTAGTACTTGGTGTGGTAGTAGTAGTTGGTGTGGTAGTAGTAGTTGTAGTA
This sequence comes from Biomphalaria glabrata, assembly GCF_947242115.1. Lineage (NCBI taxonomy): Eukaryota > Metazoa > Mollusca > Gastropoda > Planorbidae > Biomphalaria > Biomphalaria glabrata. Next base: position 13,701,339 of record NC_074726.1, read on the forward strand.
GTTGGTGTGGTAGTAGTAGTTGCTGTGGTAGTAGTAGTTGGTGTAGTTGTAGTACTTGGTGTGGTAGTAGTAGTTGGTGTAGTTGTAATAGTTGTTGTGGTAGTAGTAGCTGGTGTAGTTGTAATACTTGGTGTGGTAGTAGTAGTTGGTGTGGTAGTAGTAGTTGTGGTAGACGGTGTGGTAGTAGTAGTTGGTGTAGTTGTAGTAGCTGGTGTGGTAGTAGTAGTTGGTGTAGTTGTAGTACTTGGTGTGGTAGTAGTAGTTGGTGTAGTTGTAGTACTTGGTGTGGTAGTAGTAGTTGGTGTAGTTGTAGTAGTTGTTGTGGTAGTAGTAGCTGGTGTAGTTGTAATACTTGGTGTGGTAGTAGTAGTTGGTGTGGTAGTAGTAGTTGTGGTAGACGGTGTGGTAGTAGTAGTTGGTGTAGTTGTAGTAGTTGGTGTGGTAGTAGTAGTTGGTGTGGTAGTAGTAGTTGGTGTAGTTGTAGTAGTTGGTGTGGTAGTAGTAGTTGGTGTAGTGGTAGTAGTTGGTGTATTTGTAGTTGTTGGTGTAGTTGTAGTAGTTGGCGTGGTAGTAGTAGTTGGTGTGGTAGTAGTAGTTGGTGTGGTAGTAGTAGTTGGTGTGGTAGTAGTTTGTGTTGTTGAAGTAGTTGTTGTAGTTGTAGTAGATGGTGTGGTAGTAGTAGCTGGTGTGGTAGTAGTAGTTGGTGTAGTTGTAGTACTTGGTGTGGTAGTAGTAGTTGGTGTAGTTGTAGTACTTGGTGTTGTAGTAGTTGGTGTAGTTGTAGTAAATTGTGTGGTAGTAGTAGTTGATGTAGTTGTAGTACTTGGTGTGGTAGTAGTAGTTGGTGTAGTTGTAGTTGTTGGTGTAGTTGTAGTAGTTGGTGTGGCAGTAGTAAATGGCGTGGTAGTAGTACTTGGTGTGGTAGTAGTAGTTGGTGTGGTAGTAGTAGTTGGTGTAGATGTAGTAGTTTGTGTGGTAGTAGTAGTTGGTGAAGTTGTAGTAGTTTGTGTGGTAGTAGTAGTTGGTGTAGTTGTAGTACTTGGTGTGGTAGTAGTAGTTGGTGTGGTTGTAGTAGTTGGTGTAGTTGTAGTAGTTGGTGTAGTTGTAGTTGTTGGTGTAGTAGTAGTAGTTGGTTTGGTAGTAGTAGTTGGTGTAGTTGTAGTACTTGGTGTGGTAGTAGTAGTTGGTGTAGTTGTAGTACTTGGTATGTTAGTAGTTGTTAGTGTAGTTGTAGTAGTCTGTGTAGTTGTAGTAGTTGGTGTAGTTGTAGTAGTTGGTGTAGTTGTAGTAGTTGGTGTTGTAGTAGTACTTGGTGTGGTAGTAGTAGTTGGTGTAGTTGTAGTAGTTGGTGTAGTTGTAGTAGTTGGTGTAGTTGTAGTTGTTGTTGTAGTAGTAAAAGTTGGTGTGGTAGTAGTAGTTGGTGTAGTTGTAGTACTTGGTGTGGTAGTAGTAGTTGTTGTGGTAGTATTAGTTGGTGTAGTTGTAGTAGATGGTGTGGTAGTAGTAGTTGGTGTGGTAGTAGTAGTTGGTGTGGAAGCAGTAGTTGATGTAGTTGTAGTACTTGGTGTGGTAGTAGTAGTTGGTGTAGTTGTAGTACTTGGTGTGGTAGTAGTAGTTGGTATGATAGTACTAGTTGGTTTAGTTGTAGTAGTTGGTGTAGAAGTAGTAGTTGGTGTGGTAGTAGTAGCTGGTGTAGTTGTAGTACTTGGTGTGGTAGTAGTAGTTGGTGTTGTAGTAGTAGTTGTGGTAGTTGGTGTGGTAGTAGTAGTTGGTGTAGTTGTAGTAGTTGGTGTGGTAGTAGTAGCTGGTGTAGTTGTAGTACTTGGTGTGGTAGTAGTAGTTGGTGTGGTAGTAGTAAATGTGGTAGTTGGTGTAGTAGTAGTAGTTGGTGTAGTTGTAGTACTTAGTGTTGTAGTAGTAGTTGGTGTAGTTGTAGTAGTTGGTGTGGAAGTAGTAGTTGGTGTAGTTGTAGTAGTTGGTGTAGTTGGTGTAGTTGTAGTTGTTGGTGTATTTGTAGTTGTTGGTGTAGTTGTAGTAGTTGGCGTGGTAGTAGTAGTTGGTGTGGTAGTAGTTTGTGTTGTTGAAGTAGTTGGTGTAGTTGTAGTAGTTGGTGTAGTTGTCGTAGTTTGTGTGGTAGTAGTAGTTGGTGTAGTTGTAGTAGTTGGTGTGGTAGTAGTAGTTGGTGTAGTTAAAGTAGTTGGTGTGGTAGTAGTAGTTGGTGTGGTAGTAGTAGTTGGTGTAGTTGTAGTACTTGGTGTTGTAGTAGTTGGTGTAGTTGTAGTAGTTTGTGTGGTAGTAGTAGTTTGTGTAGTTGTAGTACTTGGTGTGGTAGTAGTAGTTGGTGTAGTTGTAGTTGTTGGTGTAGTTGTAGTAGTTGGTGTGGTAGTAGTAGTTGGTGTGGTAGTAGTACTTGGTGTAATAGTAGTAGTTGGTGTGGTAGTAGTACTTGGTGTAATTGTAGTAGTTGGTGTGGCAGTAGTAAATGGTGTTGTAGTAGTACTTGGTGTGGTAGTAGTAGTTGGTGTGGTAGTAGTAGTTGGTGTAGTTGTAGTAGTTTGTGTGGTAGTAGTAGTTTGTGTAGTTGTAGTACTTGGTGTGGTAGTAGTAGTTAGTGTAGTTGAGGTAGTTGGTGTAGTTGTAGTAGTTGGCGTGGTAGTAGTAGTTGGTGTGGTAGTAGTAGTTGGTGTGGTAGTAGTTTGTGTTGTTGAAGTGGATGGTGTAGTTGTAGTAGTTGGTGTAGTTGTGGTAGTTGGTGTGGTAGTAGTAGTTGGTGTAGTTGTGGTAGTTGGTGTGGTAGTAGTAGTTGTGGTAGTAGTAGTTGGTGTAGTTGAAGTAGTTGGTGTAGTTGTAGTAGTTGGTGTGGTAGAAGTAGTTGGTGTAGTTGTAGTAGCTTGTGTAGTAGTAGTTGGTGTGGTATTAGTAGTTGGTGTAGTTGTAGTAGTTGGTGTGGTAGTAGTAGTTGGTGTGGTAGTAGTAGTTGGTGTAGTATTAGTAGTTGGTGTGGTGGTAGAAGTTGGTGTAGTTGTAGTTGTTAGTGTAGTTGTATTAGTTGGTGTGGTAGTAGTAGTTGGTGTGGTAGTAGTACTTGGTGTATTAGTAGAAGTTGGTCTGGTAGTAGAAGTTGGTGTAGTTGTAGTTGTTGGTGTGGCAGTAGTAAATGGTGTGGTAGTAGTACTTGGTGTGGTAGTAGTAGTTGGTGTGGTAGTAGTAGTTGGTGTAGTTGTAGTAGTTTGTGTGGTAGTAGGAGTTGGTGAAGTTGTAGTAGTTTGTGTGGTAGTAGTAGTTGGTGTATTACTTGGTGTGGTAGTAGTATTTAGTGTAGTTGAAGTAGTTGGTGTAGTTGTAGTAGTTGGTGTGGTAGTAGTAATTGGTGTGGTAGTAGTAGTTGGTGTGGTAGTAGTAGTTGGTGTAGTGGTAGTAGTTGGTGTATTTGTAGTTGTTGGTGTAGTTGTAGTAGATGGCGTGGTAGTAGTAGTTGGTGTGGTAGTAGTTTGTGTTGTTGAAGTACTTGGTGTAGTTGTAGTAGTTGGTGTAGTTGTGGTTGTTGGTGTGGTAGTAATAGTTGGTGTAGTTGTGGTAGTTGGTGTGGTGGTAGTAGTAGTTGGTGTGATAGTAGTAGTTGGTGTAGTTGTAGTACTTGGTGTGGTAGTAGTAGTTGGTGTGGTAGTAGTAGTTGGTGTAGTTGTAGTAGTTGGTGTGGTAGTAGTAGTTGGTGTGGTAGTAGTAGTTGGTGTAGTTGTAGTAGTTGGTGTGGTAGTAGTAGTTGGTGTAGTAGTTGGTGTAGTTGTAGTAGTTGGTGTAGTTGTAGTTGTTGATGTAGTAAAAGTTGGTGTGGTAGTAGTAGTTGGTGTGGTAGTAGTAGTTGGTGTAGTTGTAGTAGTTGGTGTGGTAGTAGTAGTTGGTGTAGTTGTAGTAGTTGGTGTAGTTGTAGTAGTTGGTGTAGTTGTAGTTGTTGGTGTAGTAGTAAAAGTTGGTGTGGTAGTAGTAGTTGGTGTAGTTGTAGTACTTGGTGTGGTAGTAGTAGTTGGTGTGGTAGTAGTAGCTGGTGTAGTTGTAGTACTTGGTGTGGTAGTAGTAGTTGTGGTAGTTGTAGTACTTTGTGTGGTAGTAGTAGTTGGTGTAGTTGTAGTAGTTGGTGTGGTAGTAGTAGCTGGTGTAGTTGTAGTACTTGGTGTGGTAGTAGTAGTTGGTGTGGTAGTAGTAGTTGTAGTAGTTGGTGTGGTAGTAGTAGTTGCTGTGGTAGTAGTAGTTGGTGTAGTTGTAGTACTTGGTGTGGTAGTAGTAGTTGGTGTAGTTGTAATAGTTGTTGTGGTAGTAGTAGCTGGTGTAGTTGTAATACTTGGTGTGGTAGTAGTAGTTGGTGTGGTAGTAGTAGTTGTGGTAGACGGTGTGGTAGTAGTAGTTGGTGTAGTTGTAGTAGCTGGTGTGGTAGTAGTAGTTGGTGTAGTTGTAGTACTTGGTGTGGTAGTAGTAGTTGGTGTAGTTGTAGTACTTGGTGTGGTAGTAGTAGTTGGTGTAGTTGTAGTAGTTGTTGTGGTAGTAGTAGCTGGTGTAGTTGTAATACTTGGTGTGGTAGTAGTAGTTGGTGTGGTAGTAGTAGTTGTGGTAGACGGTGTGGTAGTAGTAGTTGGTGTAGTTGTAGTAGTTGGTGTGGTAGTAGTAGTTGGTGTGGTAGTAGTAGTTGGTGTAGTTGTAGTAGTTGGTGTGGTAGTAGTAGTTGGTGTAGTGGTAGTAGTTGGTGTATTTGTAGTTGTTGGTGTAGTTGTAGTAGTTGGCGTGGTAGTAGTAGTTGGTGTGGTAGTAGTAGTTGGTGTGGTAGTAGTAGTTGGTGTGGTAGTAGTTTGTGTTGTTGAAGTAGTTGTTGTAGTTGTAGTAGATGGTGTGGTAGTAGTAGCTGGTGTGGTAGTAGTAGTTGGTGTAGTTGTAGTACTTGGTGTGGTAGTAGTAGTTGGTGTAGTTGTAGTACTTGGTGTTGTAGTAGTTGGTGTAGTTGTAGTAAATTGTGTGGTAGTAGTAGTTGATGTAGTTGTAGTACTTGGTGTGGTAGTAGTAGTTGGTGTAGTTGTAGTTGTTGGTGTAGTTGTAGTAGTTGGTGTGGCAGTAGTAAATGGCGTGGTAGTAGTACTTGGTGTGGTAGTAGTAGTTGGTGTGGTAGTAGTAGTTGGTGTAGATGTAGTAGTTTGTGTGGTAGTAGTAGTTGGTGAAGTTGTAGTAGTTTGTGTGGTAGTAGTAGTTGGTGTAGTTGTAGTACTTGGTGTGGTAGTAGTAGTTGGTGTGGTTGTAGTAGTTGGTGTAGTTGTAGTAGTTGGTGTAGTTGTAGTTGTTGGTGTAGTAGTAGTAGTTGGTTTGGTAGTAGTAGTTGGTGTAGTTGTAGTACTTGGTGTGGTAGTAGTAGTTGGTGTAGTTGTAGTACTTGGTATGTTAGTAGTTGTTAGTGTAGTTGTAGTAGTCTGTGTAGTTGTAGTAGTTGGTGTAGTTGTAGTAGTTGGTGTAGTTGTAGTAGTTGGTGTTGTAGTAGTACTTGGTGTGGTAGTAGTAGTTGGTGTAGTTGTAGTAGTTGGTGTAGTTGTAGTAGTTGGTGTAGTTGTAGTTGTTGTTGTAGTAGTAAAAGTTGGTGTGGTAGTAGTAGTTGGTGTAGTTGTAGTACTTGGTGTGGTAGTAGTAGTTGTTGTGGTAGTATTAGTTGGTGTAGTTGTAGTAGTTGGTGTAGTAGTAGTAGTTGGTGTGGTAGTAGTAGCTGGTGTAGTTGTAGTACTTGGTGTGGTAGTAGTAGTTGCTGTGGTAGTAGTAGTTGGTGTGGTAGTAGTAGTTGGTGTAGTTGTAGTAGTTGGTGTAGTTGTAGTAGTTGGTGTGGCAGTAGTAAATGGTGTGGTAGTAGTACTTGGTGTGGTAGAAGTAGTTAATGTGGTAGTAGTAGTTGGTGTAGTTGTAGTAGTTTGTGTGGTAGTAGTAGTTGGTGAAGTTGAAGTAGTTTGTGTGGTAGTAGTAGTTGGTGTAGTTGTAGTACTTGGTGTGGTAGTAGTAGTTAATGTAGCTGAAGTAGTTGGTGTAGTTGTAGTAGTTGGTGTGGTAGTAGTAGTTGGTGTGGTAATAGTAGTTGGTGTAGTAGTAGTAGTTGGTGTAGTGGTAGTAGTTGGTGTATTTGTAGTTGTTGGTATAGTTGTAGTAGTTGGCGTGGTAGTAGTAGTTGTGGTAGTAGTAGTTGGTGTAGTTCTAGTAGTTGGTGTTGTAGTAGTACTTGGTGTAGTTGTAGTAGTTGGTGTGGTAGTAGTAGTTTCTGTGGTAGTAGTAGTGGGTGTAGTTGTAGTACTTGGTGTGGTAGTAGTAGTTGCTGTGGTAGTAGTAGTTGGTGTGGTAGTAGTAGTTGGTGTAGTTGTAGTAGTTGGTGTAGTTGTAGTAGTTTGTGTGGCAGTAGTAAATGGTGTGGTAGTAGTACTTGGTGTGGTAGAAGTAGTTAATGTGGTAGTAGTAGTTGGTGTAGTTGTAGTAGTTTGTGTGGTAGTAGTAGTTGGTGAAGTTGAAGTAGTTTGTGTGGTAGTAGTAGTTGGTGTAGTTGTAGTACTTGGTGTGGTAGTAGTAGTTAATGTAGCTGAAGTAGTTGGTGTAGTTGTAGTAGTTGGTGTGGTAGTAGTAGTTGGTGTGGTAATAGTAGTTGGTGTAGTAGTAGTAGTTGGTGTAGTGGTAGTAGTTGGTGTATTTGTAGTTGTTGGTATAGTTGTAGTAGTTGGCGTGGTAGTAGTAGTTGTGGTAGTAGTAGTTGGTGTAGTTCTAGTAGTTGGTGTTGTAGTAGTACTTGGTGTAGTTGTAGTAGTTGGTGTGGTAGTAGTAGTTTCTGTGGTAGTAGTAGTGGGTGTAGTTGTAGTACTTGGTGTAGTAGTAGTAGTTGGTGTAGTTGTAATAGTTGGTGTGGTAGTAGTAGCTGGTGTAGTTGTAGTACTTTGTGTGGTAGTAGTAGTTGGTGTGGTAGTAGTAGTTGTGGTAGTTGGTTTGGTAGTAGTAGTTGGTGTAGTTGTAGTACTTGGTGTGGTAGTAGTAGTTGGTGTAGTTGTAGTACTTGGTATGTTAGTTGTTGTTAGTGTAGTTGTAGTAGTCTGTGTAGTTGTAGTAGTTGGTGTAGTTGTAGTAGTTGGTGTAGTTGTAGTAGTTGGTGTTGTAGTAGTACTTGGTGTGGTAGTAGTAGTTGGTGTAGTTGTAGTAGTTGGTGTAGTTGTAGTAGTTGGTGTAGTTGTAGTTGTTGTTGTAGTAGTAAAAGTTGGTGTGGTAGTAGTAGTTGGTGTAGTTGTAGTACTTGGTGTGGTAGTAGTAGTTGGTGTGGTAGTATTAGTTGGTGTAGTTGTAGTAGTTGGTGTAGTAGTAGTAGTTGGTGTGGTAGTAGTAGCTGGTGTAGTTGTAGTACTTGGTGTGGTAGTAGTAGTTGCTGTGGTAGTAGTAGTTGGTGTGGTAGTAGTAGTTGGTGTAGTTGTAGTAGCTGGTGTAGTTGTAGTAGTTGGTGTGGCAGTAGTAAATGGTGTGGTAGTAGTACTTGGTGTGGTAGAAGTAGTTAATGTGGTAGTAGTAGTTGGTGTAGTTGTAGTAGTTTGTGTGGTAGTAGTAGTTGGTGAAGTTGAAGTAGTTTGTGTGGTAGTAGTAGTTGGTGTAGTTGTAGTACTTGGTGTGGTAGTAGTAGTTAATGTAGCTGAAGTAGTTGGTGTAGTTGTAGTAGTTGGTGTGGTAGTAGTAGTTGGTGTGGTAATAGTAGTTGGTGTAGTAGTAGTAGTTGGTGTAGTGGTAGTAGTTGGTGTATTTGTAGTTGTTGGTGTAGTTGTAGTAGTTGGCGTGGTAGTAGTAGTTGTGGTAGTAGTAGTTGGTGTAGTTGTAGTAGTTGGTGTTGTAGTAGTACTTGGTGTAGTTGTAGTAGTTGGTGTGGTAGTAGTAGTTTCTGTGGTAGTAGTAGTGGGTGTAGTTGTAGTACTTGGTGTAGTAGTAGTAGTTGGTGTAGTTGTAATAGTTGGTGTGGTAGTAGTAGCTGGTGTAGTTGTAGTACTTGGTGTGGTAGTAGTAGTTGGTGTGGTAGTAGTAGTTGTGGTAGTTGGTGTGGTAGTAGTAGTTGGTGTAGTTGTAGTAGTTGGTGTGGTAGTAGTAGTAGTTGGTGTAGTTGTAGTAGTTGGTGTAGTTGTAGTATTTGGTGTGGTAGTAGTAGTTGGTGTGGTAGTAGTAGTTGGTGTAGTTGTAGTACTTGGTGTGGTAGTAGTAGTTGGTGTATTTGTAGTACTTGGTGTGGTAGTAGTTGTTGGTGTAGTTGTAGTAGTCTGTGTTGTTGTAGTAATTGGTGTGGCAGTAGTAAATAGTGTGGTACTAGTAGTCTGTGTGGTAGTAGTAGTTGCTGTGGTACTAGTAGTTGGTGTGGTAGTAGTTGGTGTAGTTGTAGTAGTTGGTGTGGTAGTATTAGTTGCTGTGGTACTAGTAGTTGGTGTGGTAGTATTAGTGGCTGTGGTAGTAGTAGTTGGTGTGGTAGTAGTACTTGTTGTGGTAGTAGTAGTTGGTGTAGTTGTAGTTGTTTGTGATGTTACATGTAAAAATATAGCTAATAGGACAAATATTGTTTCACTTCGATAAAATTTTTCCATATATCTTCTTTGTTTTTCCATTTCTCTGTTTATAATATAGTTTCCGATTCGTTTCTAGTTTTAGAATAATAATATTAAATCTCCGTTTCAAGTGCTGTACAATTTTATATTGCAAATGTTAACTGTGTTTTTTGGATTCATCTCTTTCTGAAATAAAAAAAAAAGATAAATAGATAGATATAGGTATAGAAGTATAGATATATATAAATATAAATACACTCTACTACATATACATATATTGTGCATCTATATTGTTATTGTACAGTAGTTTTTCTAAGGTTGTCAACTGTAGTCAAACCGAATTTCCATTTGATTGGATCAATACAAGTTTTCTTATCTTATCTTGTATATCTATATTATAAAGTAGAATGTGAGGTGTATGTATGTATGTTACTTATAGACATCAAAACCGCTTGACCAATCTTGATAAAACTAAGCAGGAATGTTCCTTGGGTACTAACTTAGACCGTAGTGTATGTATTGTACCCTAAAACAAACTTTAGACCCTCAAAAAAAAAATAAAGTTGTCCGACTCTATTACAGCTATAGTATTTTATGGATCTAGGCCATGTCTACAATGTTGACATGAGAAAAGATAGAAAGGATTTAGACCTAGATCTAATTTTAAGAAATACACTTTGCGCAGATAGTTTTTTACTTTGACACATGAAAATACAAAAGAAGATCCATTGATTTCATTATATAATAAAATTAACCTTCAATTTTGTGTTTCAAAAGCATTTTTTGCATTAATTAGTTCGTTATATCTGTGACTACAGATTTCCTTGCGAACATTCTTTCATTAGACATTACCAAATGGTTACACATAAACACATCTCTCTACTGAGTCTTTTCCTAGGCCTAGGTGTAAAACCCTCATTGAACTCTAAGATGATGAAATTTCTTTTCGGAAAGATAGTTTTATGCTTTAACACATAAATATACTAATTATTGTCCATTCATTTCATATTTTAATCAAATTAACATTCAAATTTGTTTTTCTACAGCATTTTTAATACATTCGTTAGCTGTTCGCTAAAGCTGCGTAGCCGTGTAGAGACAGGCCATATATTCATTCATGAAAAAAGGTCACGCATGCGCAACACAGAATGAACTCTATAAAAGCCAATTTAGATTAGTGTAGATTTAGATCTATGTCTACCTCAAGATCTACTTTATACTCTAACACATGAACATACAAAATTAAGTCTATTCATCTCAAATTTTAATCAAATATATGTAGGCCTACAAGCGAATGTTTTAATTTGAAAAAATGGATTTAAGCCTATTAGCTATTTTGATTTGATAGCTTCATTCACACTATTTTTACATTGACACATTCGCTTTACTTATTACATTATTATTTCGTTCAATTGTTTAAAAAACACTCTCAGTGACTATATCGACAGTAATGCGCAAATAAAGACCCGCGGGTCGCGGGTAACATATGTCTAGTCTATACTATAAAGTAGAATGTGAGGTGTATGTATGTTGCTTATAGACATCAAAACCGCTTGACCAATCTTGATAAAACTTGGCAGAAATGTTTCTTGGGTACCAACTTAGACCTTAGTGTATGTATTGTAGCCCTAAAAGACCCTAAAAAAAAAGTTGTCCGACTCTTTTAAAGCTATAGTATTTTATGGATCTAGGCCATGGTTAACAATGTTGACATGAGAAAAGATCGAAAGGATTTAGACCTAGATCTAATTTTAAGAAATACACTTTGCGCAGATAGTTTTTTACTTTGACACATGAAAATACAAAAGAAGATCCTTTTATTTCATTATATAATAAAATTAACCTTCAATTTTGTGTTTCAAAAGCATTTTGTACAAATATTAGTTCCTGATATCTATGACTACAGATTTCCTTGCGAACATTCTTTCATTAGACTACCGTAATGAATCACGTACTAAAATTAATTGGTTTTCTAAAGCATTTTCGTTTACGAAAGCTGCGAAGCCGAGTTGAGATAGGCCTAGATCTATATTCATTCATGAATTGTGTACTAAAAATTATTTTGTTTAATTGTTCACTTTATAATCCCATTCATTTAACAAAGCTATCGCTCTTTTCGTTTTTAATAGATATGAATGTATCGGCTTCGGGTAAACCCATTTTCGCAAAACTGATTTTATTTTCGTAGCGAAAGAGAAAAAACTTGAAAGGATCATTAGCTAAGTTTAACATACATCTAAATCCAATCTACTAGATTAGTAAACATAAACTTAGACCCGCAGGCCGCGGGTAATGTCAGGCTAGTATACATATATATACACAAGCCGAGCTCTCTTTACTAAGACTCAAGGTCCGTTAGTCGATTAATGATAAATAATAAGCAAGATATCATTTTGTCTCTGGAATATTCACAATTTGTACGAGGCTTCGCTGTCCTTAAAGCACAGAAAATAGATTGTTTAAAATTATTTATGCTATTGGCGCAAATATGCTTAAAGAAACATACGGAAAGCGAGTTGAACTCTTTTGGAGATTTCTGTTATTCCTTGATGTAGATATCAAGATGGTTAATAAAGTGCTTAATTTGTGTATTTGTGTGTGTGTGTGTGTGTCTATTTATTTTATTTACTATTTCATTTGGGGGCCACAAAAAATATAACTTATTTCTACTAGCAACTGTCAATTATCTCTTTGTATTCTGAAAAAATAACGGAACACCGTGCACATTTTTTTCCCAGATTCATACTTAGAGATAAAAATGCCTTTCAGTAAGATGCTAGAAATTTTTATATATTTTCAGCGGCCCCTGAAAGGGGACTAGCCGCTATTTGTTTTGTGTTGTCTGTCTGTCCGTCCCATTTAGATATAAAAAAAAACTAGAAAAGATATTGAAAATCTGAAATCATGACATTTTAGATCTTTGAAAGTTCTGATACAACTTTTGCTTTCTTTTCTGAAAGCGAAAATTTTAATTTTCAAAATTAACTATCCAATCATGTTTTTAAAAAAAATAAAAATACACTTTTTTTTTACAACCTTTCATTATTAATAGTAACACACACAAACAGGGTAGCTATATTAGTAATGGAGGTGAGTTTTCAGTATATTTTTCTACACATTTATCCATAAGGTGCGTTTGTCCGATCACATATCAGACACAGAAATCTTAAAGTTGTCCAACATGAACAGTATCAATGCGACAGTGTAAATATCGTAACTTCGATGGGCTGGACATGTAGTCCGCATGCCAGACAATCGCCTTCCCTAACGACTTCTGTGTATGGAGTTGTATGTAGGAAAGCGCTCCAAGATAGGTCAATACAAGCGCTATAAAGACACTTTCAAGAGCTCCTTCAAGGAATGCGATATCGACATTCACTGCTGGGAAGCATTAGCTCATGGCTTGAAGCTGTGAGTCTCGGAGTCTCGAGATTTTAAGCAAGATGAGTGGCCAGTTGAAAGAGCGCCGAACAAACAAAAAGCTGAGAGAAGAAGCAGGCCTATCTACAACTGACCTTACCTACCCATGCCATGTAAGCGGCCGGCTTTTTAAAGCGAGGATTGGACTTTACAGTCATCTTCGAGTGTTCATATGAAATGAGAAATGTGCTCATTTTCGACCACGAAGGAGGAGCTATATATTGCTAACAAGATCCTCGAAATAAAGAATCACCCTTTGTGTCAGGATTTTGTGATTTTACCATCACAAAAGAGATACAAGACACCGATAGCAAAGACAAACAGACACAAACACTCTTTTGTTCCCCTGGCAATCAAATCATTAAATAAGAACAATCTGGTATAAACTTTGGTTTCTTATAGTTATAATGTTTTTTGTTTGGTGTAATGCACAAATTGTAAGACAAATTTCCTTACGGATAATAAAGATTATTATTATTATTATTATTATTATTAAATAAAGTATTTTCTGTCATACGGGTTACTTAAGTTTTTATATAAATTGTTTACTTTTGTCTTAAAATAGAAAGAATGCAATTAGTATGAATATAGGACGAATATAATTTTAGATATCAACTAATAATCAGCATATCACATTTATAGGATATTAGTACCAATGTTTATATCATCGGTATGTCTCCAGAGCGTTGATCAGTCAAAAAGCTCTATGCACGAGAGCGTTATGCCCGATAAATGCCTAAGAAATATTTGAATAACAGCCCTCTATATACACAATTTATATAGAGGAGGTATTTAAGAAACTTGTCAATTTTCTGCTGTGTATGTTTAAATCAGATGATATGAAGAAGAGAGTTAAATTGATGAAAAATATGCGACCGTAGTAGACAGCAGAGGGAAAGTCTAACATTTTTACTCTATAGGCCGAAACAAACGAACATGGGCCCCCCCCCCCCAAAAAAAGGCACTTTTGTCGGCTGGGGGGGGGGGTGTCAGCCCTTGACCCTTCGAAATGAAAATTCGTTGAATATAGGGGCGATTGTGAGGCTGACCCCCTTACTCGCAGCGTATCCAAGCCAGGGGTTTTAGTTAAACCCACTCTCCAATAAACAACTAAAGTTTTACTAAAGCAGAAACTACATTCACCAAATTTCATGACTGTAGCGGAGTGAAAGGGATTGAGGTTCAACTATAATTTTGGCAATTATTTTTTTTGGTCGAGGTTTCGGGGTTCAAACCCCTCCTAAAAAAAGCAAAAATATTGTAGCGTAAAAAAGAACCTCCAAAAAAAAAAAAAAAAAAAAAGAAGTATGTGTCTGGAAAGAAACTAAAATACAGACATTATCAACTCTACATCTCACGTCCATGTTAGATTTAAGTCAAGTCGCAGATGGAACGACGTAAAAAAAAAGTTTCCCCTTTCAGACCTTGTGCTCTATAGGGCAGATGATGTAAAGGTCATCTGTTTCAGTGGCCTACGGTTAACAAGGGTATCATGTGGCCAGCACAACGACAAACCGCCTTTACTTTTCCCTAACTAATGTCAGGTACCCATTAGAGCTGGGTGGACTCAAGAGACCCCTCTCCAGCGGGGTTTGAAGCTAAAAACCCTAAATCCCCCTACATAGAGTTTTGAGGTTGAAAATCCCCTCTTCAATATTATTCTAAAGCAAACTACAGTCACCAAATTCTCTGAGCGTAGCTAAGGGGGTTTCGAGTTTCTTCAAAAAAAAACTCCAGAGATTTTTTACTTTTAAACTCCCCGCCCCCTTTCAATAGTTAGTTTTGACTATAAAACTTCCCTTTTGGAAACTACAGTCACAAAATTCAAAGAGCCTAGCCAATAGAGGTTACACATTTCTACCAGTGGCTGGGCTCAATGAATAAAGTGCAGTGAAAAGCATGGAAGCCATCTGCCGAAATTGGAAAAGGACTAACAATGGCTCAACAAAGACGAATTTTAGGAGTCAGTTATAGAGGTCGGGTCTCAATCAAGGAAATCCTTTGCCGAACTGGGAGTCGACCACTTAGGGAGGTTGTGGCAGAGAGTCGTATGTTCTCCGACAAAATGAATTACGCTTACCATGAGTTGCGATGACATGGAGGCTATTACGAGGAAAGCGCAAACGGGACACCCCCTTTCATGGAGGACCTCAGAGCAATGGACACCAGGGTTAGGGGTTAGGAGGCTTCAGACATTGCCATTTTATATATGCGAGTGACAGATTTTTGTTGAGACAGCTAGCCGCCCAATGCGCCGAACGATGCGGGAGGATCTAAGTCATAAGTAAGAATAGCAGATTAGGTTTTTGAGCTAAAATTTTGTAATGCACTGTAGATACCTCAGAATATGCTTTTAAATACCGGAAATAGTGCCTGGCGTCGGGGCTCCACCTTGTAACCCCGCTGGGGGAGCTCACAGCGCTCTCTCAGACCCCTTGCTGGCTGACAATGGCGGAGTGTCTAAAGAACTTATTCTAGGGCAATATAAACGTATTCCGAGTCGGGGGGGAGGAGAACAAAATCCCCCTCTCCCCCCCCCCATCCCCCAAGAGATTCAACAAGTAATGCCAACCAAACGAAATGAAATTGTAATATCAATTATCTCATTTCTGTTCGTTGCCATTATGTTGGAAAATCCCATTTGGTGATGAACGACTTCTCTAGCACTAGTCCTTCAAAGAAATTATATATCTTGGCCCCCTCAATCTCAATACTGCAAGGTTTATACGCCCTTTTCTATTTCAAAGAAAGTTATTTAATTACCCTTAATTGATGAGCTAATTGGTTATTTTTTTTTTGTAATTGATTCGTGTTGTGTCTCCGACTATGAATAATTGTGTAAAATTTCAACTTGATCTGAGAATGTGAAGTAAGGGAAATAATTGTGCAGGAATCCTCATAGACAGACTAAGACTGCTTTATTGATCCTTACGGAAATTTGTTGTGATTACAAGGACTCGTTTCTCATATAAAGACAACACAACAGAAAAGTACACATAAATACAACAGACAACATAAAGAGTTCATTCAGCGACTACACACAGGTATCTTGGTGCATTTCATGTTCCCTGATCAATGAGTGGCGGTGATAGAGTCTGACCCAGTGAGGTACGAACGAGTTTTTGTACCGCTTCGTTCTTGTTTTGATTGACAGCAGTCGCCCACTTCGCGACGACCTGGCGTAGTTCTGATGGAGCGGGTGGCCGTTGTCTTCCAAGATTTTTTCGATTTTTCTTAGGCACGTTTGTTCAAAAAGTTCCTTTAAATGTGGTAATGTTGTGAGTGTAATTTTTGACAGACGGAGTGTTAATATAAACTTTGTAATGAGAAAAACATAAGACAAAACTATAAAAAAAAAAGGTTTATATTGAATGTAATTGTATGAATTACTTTGGATTAGTCATATAATTAAATGTATAATAGATCTAGACTAACAATAACACAATCTGTGCGATTAGAAATATTTTTACTAATCTTTGTGGCGGGCACCAGAGTACAACAGGGGAGGGATTGAATCCTCGAACCGTCATGGCGATATTGCGAAACTCCGTTCACATTGCACGCTATTCATCTTGGTCTGTAGATACCTCAGAAGTCTTACATGAGAGAGAGAGAGAGAGAGAAAGAAAGAAAGAGGCAGAGAGAATGAGGGAGATAGAGATGTGGAGAGGGGAGAGAGATTAAGGTAGATAAGGGTAAAAAGAGGCTTTAGTGGTAGAGATGTAGTAGAGAGGTAAAGAGTGAGGATAGAGAGATGTAATCATCCAGTTCAGTGTTTCCCAAACTGTGTTCCGCGGAACCCTAGTGTTCCGTGAGGCCTGAATAGGTGTTCTACGAACTACTGGAATAATTAATTAATCTCCCTAAAAATAACCAAAGTGTTCCGCTAAATACTCAGAATAAGTGAAGTGTTCCTTTAAGGAAAAAGTTTGGGAAACACCGATCCCTGGCCTCTGCAAGAAGTCCTACCCTTTTGTATTGGAGCTATTGATGTTTTAATATTAAATACGAATCAAAGCGAATTGAATTTCATTTATAACAAGAGAGTGTGTGATAACACGAAACCCGAGGCGGCCCCACTGAATTTCGCCTATGGGCACGGAATATTCAACCAAGGTCTTATTTAGATAGTCTAAAGTAATACGATTTCAAATAATCTTTTTCTTACTTGAAAACAAACTTAACAACCTATTAACGATACCTCTGGACATTTAGACAAGAAAACTAAATGTAATATTTCAGAAAAGCGATTTCAGATAATCTTTGAGCGTTTTTTTTAAATAGAAAACAAATAATACATCTTATTAGGTTTTCGTATTTTTTAAAATAGAAACGTGACAAACCGACAGACAGACGATACAAAACTTAATGTGGGGTTTCATTTTACGGAGTCCGCCAAAAACAGCAACTGGAAACAAACTATTATTTGAGACTTTTTGGAGACTAACATAGCCCCCCCCCCTTTTTTTTTGTGAACACTAAAGGCCGATAAACTATCAAAGGCGGGATCATCTATGGAACAACCAGATAGACCTGTTAACCACCTCACCCTATGGTAAATGTTAGTCAACAATAGCAAAGAGGAGTGGCTCAAACCAATGGGCATAAGGAAACAGACAGAGCTATGTAAAAAAAAAATGGCCATGCCAAACAAACTGGACAGCATTGACTTTCTCCCCCGCAAAGAGCAATCTACAACCTTCCAACCAAGAACTGGACACACACCTCTTTTAAATTACCATTTTAACAAAATAAATCCCACACACCTACCCCTTTGCAGACACAGCGCCCACCCTTATGAAACTGTAAGCAACATCCTCTTTGATTGCCCCTTCCGAATCCTACAGCCCAACAAAACCAACACCCTGTACGTCAGTGCTGAACAACTGAAGAAAACAACACACTATTTTTCCTTGGCACAGTCTGCAAAAGAGCTCAGCAGCAAAAAGCTGACTAGAAGAAGAAGATCATTGTCGTACTATGATTGATTTTCAGGTTTATGTAGGGCCTACATAAGTGGACTAGGTCTAGGGTTAGGGCCTACTTAAGTGGACTAGGTCTAGGGTTAGGGCCTACATAAGTGGACTAGGTCTAGGGTTAAGGCCTACATAAGTGGACTAGGTCTAGGGTTAGGGCCTACATAAGTGGACTAGGTCTAGGGTTAGGGCCTACATAAGTGGACTAGGTCTAGGGTTAGGGCCTACATAAGTGGACTAGGTCTAGGGTTAGGGCTTACATAAGTGGACTAGGTCTAGGGTTAGGGCCTACATAAGTGGACTAGGTCTAAGGTTAGGGCCTACATAAGTGGTCTAGGGTTAGGGCCTACATAAGTGGACTAGGTCTAGGGTTAGGGCCTACATAAGTGGACTAGGTCTAGAGTTAGGGCCTACATAAGTGGACTAGGTCTAGGGTTAGGGCCTAGTAAGTGGACTAGGTCTAGGGTTAGGGCCTACATAAGTGGACTAGGTCTAGGGTTAGGGCCTACATAAGTGGACTAGGTCTAGGGTTAGGGCCTACATAAGTGGACTAGGTCTAGGGTTAGGGCCTACATAAGTGGACTAGGTCTAGGGTTAGGGCTTACATAAGTGGACTAGGTCTAGGGTTAGGGCCTACATAAGTGGACTAGGTCTAGGGTTAGGGCCTACATAAGTGGTCTAGGGTTAGGGCCTACATAAGTGGACTAGGTCTAGGGTTAGGGCCTACATAAGTGGACTAGGTCTAGAGTTAGGGCCTACATAAGTGGACTAGGTCTAGGGTTAGGGCCTAGTAAGTGGACTAGGTCTAGGGTTAGGGCCTACATAATTGGACTAGGTCTAGGGTTAGGGCCTACATAAGTGGTCTAGGGTTAGGGCCTACATAAGTGGACTAGGTCTAGGGTTAGGGCCTACATAAGTGGACTAGGTCTAGGGTTAGGGCCTACATAAGTAGACTAGGTCTAGGGTTAGGGCCTACATAAGTGGACTAGGTCTAGGGTTAGGGCCTACATAAGTGGACTAGGTCTAGGGTTAGGGCCAACATAAGTGGACTAGGTCTAGGGTTAGGGCCTACATAAGTGGACTAGGTTTAGGGTTAGGGCCTACATAAGTGGACTAGGTCTAGGGTTAGGGCCTACATAAGTGGACTAGGTCTAGGGTTAGGGCCTATATAAGTGGACTAGGTATTGATATTGGGATGGAAGCTGAAGGGAGTATCACAGAAAGAATGGGGGAAAAAAAAGAAATTGAAGAAATGAACATCATTGAAAGTAGCTTTTGGGGGGTGGGTGAGAGGGGTGCATTGTTCAAATAAATGTCAACTATTGTGACTCAACCTAAAGGTGCCCCTAACCCTAACCCCACCAGTATATCTGCTTCTAACTATCTCACATGCTCTGGGACGTGCTAACGATAAACAAAGACTTTGTACGGTGTTTAATGTGACATTTAATGTTCCCAAATTGTCTCCTCATGGCATTGTCCATTGTTCGCTACCCATGGGGCGTCCGGTTCATTCGAGTGCTCTTTCTACGAGTTAGGGCGGAGGTGAGAGTTGAACATTGTGTAACCAGACAGTCCGAATTCAGACCTGTGTCAATAATGCGAAACCAAACAGGAACTTGAGCTGTAAAATGCCTCGCATTTTTTTTTAAATTTCTTTTTTTATTAACTCATTATTTCGTAATAGTCAAAACCTTTTCTCAATAAGTCGAAATCACAAATATAAAAAAAAAAAAAATTGAATCATTTATTTCCAGTTGTTAGAGCGTTGTTGTAATACGATAATGTCGTGGGCTCGATTCTTTTATTCTGACCTTTTTTTTTTCATTTCCATAAAAAAGATGATTGTTAAGTTTGCTACATTATTTGAACATAAATAAGGAATATATTTTTGTTTAAATTACATATTTCTTGTTTAATAATGCGTTTCTGCAGTAGAGATGGGAATCGAACCCAACTTTTAAAGTTCGGGTTCGGTTCGGTTCGGTCAGATTTAAGTTCGAGTTCGGTTCGGTTCGATGACGAGTATAGTTCGAGTTCGGTTCGGTTCGGTCAGGTCTAAAGTTCGGGTTCGGCTCGGTTCGATGTTATGAAATTATGTAATAGCAAAATTAAGTTATAAGGTTTAATACAATTTATCAGTTAAAACACTTTCATTTTAATTTTTACATAAAACAAATACTTTGCAATATATAATATGCCTATGGGCAATACTTTTTCCAAAATAATGTTGCCTACATACATTTAAAGCGTTGTAAAAATTTCTTAATGGAGATAGAAATAAAGATGCGGCAGGTTTTCGCTCAAGTAGGCAAGTGGTTTCATTCAGGGCGTGACTCGGCGCTAAGCGAATTTTTTTTAAAAGGCTAATATCGATGTGCTTTCTTTCAGAACGCACTATTTATCATAATAAAAAAGTCGAGGGCCATATTAAATCTAATAATAAAGAGGCAGACCTGGTCAATAGAATTATGCAAGGGACATTCTAGGTAGGCCTACATATTGCGCACGTACTTCTATAATGGGCGTGATCTTTTTAAAGAAATATTCTTCATGTAAAGACGTCTCTATCGAGGATTTTTTTTCACACATAAGTCGTCACTATTATAAATTGCAATATACGGAAGAAATTCGACTATTCTGTGACAAAAAAAATGCAGAAGAATCACACTAGCGGAGATGTTTTAAAATGTTTTCTTCAAAACGTTTTGACCCACATTGTGCATACGCGCCTCGCAAAAAGCAGTCTTCAGTTGACAAGGTCTTTTTAGAAGATAAAATGACATCTCCTACTTAATATATTTTAATTTTTAAACATGTAATTATACTAATATTCAGATAAGTTACACTAAAAATAAAACTTTTTTTTTCGAAGCCCCCTCTCTTTGTTAGTTGGTCGTTGGTTTATCGCTTACAAACAGCTAGTACAATTGAACCAATATAGGCGTTTTATATTTTTACCGGTAAGGATAGTATAGATGGACTTCTTATGGTCCGACAGTTATGCTGGGCAGGGCACGTATCCCGTATGGGAAACGAACGTATGCCAAAGGCAGTCTTTTTTTTTGGTGAGCTAAAAGATGGTCAACGTTACAGAGGCGCCCCATGGAAACGCTTCAAAGACCAGCTTAGGAGTCAACTTTCCTTAGCTGACATAGAAGAGAGCACCTGGTCACATGTGGCCTTAGAACGAGTCAGTTGGATTTCACTCCCGAAGGCCGCGGGATACACATTTGAGACCAAAAGAAAATCCGCTGCCGGGGACAAACGCAGACGCGAAAAGAAAAAACTAAATCGACCAAATGCGAACAGTGGTTATGCTTGCCCTGGATGTGGCAAAATATGTAGGTCACAGCTGGGCCTGCGCAGCCATGGGAAAAACTGCATTCCTCACTAATCTTCGGACTCGAAGACAAGCCTTATAATAACATATAAACTTAATACACTTTCAAATAAAGTTCTTATGTGAACAACTCAATATAGCCTAACTATTATTACAATATTCACATATTTAACTTGTGATAGAGATGTAATATTAATGAAATATACTGATATTTAAACAAAATCTAGGTCACCACAAAACCACGTCTTTACTCTTTCATGTCTCAAAATTGTTTGCCGTTTCACATTTGCATTACGCTAATTTCATCATCCTTAATGCATAAACACCAATCAATCGCTTAACCTCTTCTTACCGCCACCAGAAAACACACACACACACACACTCTATGACACCCATTTTTGTCAAGAAGTTGCGCCTCCACATCCCCCAATTCAAGATACTAAACATCCCCACCCACTTGAAAGGACCCAAAGTTTGAGAAATGCTGCATTAAAAATACTGATGATCAATGCAAAACAGAATAATAGTAAGAATATTCAGGGGCGTAGATAGGAATTTTTCATCATTAGGGGGCCCGGGAGGGGCTGGACCTCTTTGGGGGCCCCTGCATTTTGCGTAATATTGAATATTTATTGTAAAAAACACTAATTTGGGGCCCCCCTCAAAAGGGTGCCGGGGGGGTTACATTTCTCACCCTCCTCCCCCACCCTTGCTACGCCACTGATAATATTCCAATATGGAATACTTCAAAATTTTGTAAAAATAAATCACTTAATAGAAGATAATTAAAATTTATTTTAAACTAGAACACAAATGAACCTATTTATATCTATCTACACTCTCTAATCGGCAAAAAAAATTCTACTCTTAACTAACAGCCATCTCAAATAAAAGTGTCAATGTTTTAATGTTGACTTTCTACTTACTAGGAACTTGAATCTAGATCTAGATTTAATTAGAGGGCGCCTATTCGACTCAAAACCAATATTGCAAACAGCCCGCGAACATTCAAGGTTAGGGGAGAGTCGGCACGTACGGAAAAACCCATGGGAATCAAAGCGAGCCGCTTTTTTTTTTTTTTTTTTCAAAATACCACCACCACCCCCTCCCAAGTTTTCAAAGTATAATGGAATCATTAGAATTTAAATAAAATATTGAAGTAATTTTTTTTTAAACCCAAAATATAAAAAAGGGATGTAAAAATTGCAAATTAGTTCGGTTAAGAAAAGGAGGGTTCGTTCGGTTCGGTTCGTACCAAGCAGTTTCAAAGTTCGGGTTCGGTTCGGTTCGGTCATAAGTGAGGTTCGAGTTCGGTTCGTTCGGTTCGGGTTCGGTTCGTTTCCCATCTCTATTCTGCAGCTCATAATCATGACTTCCACCTCTTATTTCAGAATAATGGGGCATCCTTTGCCCTCAACCATCCAAACCCCAGGTCTGTGGCTAATCAAACGTGTGGAGTATGCTCATCTTTTAACTAGTAGTTATTGCAATGCATAGGAACAAGTATGACACCAAAAGAAAGGGAAAAAAAGGTGTGAGGGGGAGGAGGTGGCTAAGTAGTACACACTATGAAACAAATATTGTGACTAGTCATTCTTTACTATGAAACAAATATTGTGACTAGTCATTCTTTACTATGAAACAAATATTGTGACTAGTCATTCTTTACTATGAAACAAATATTGTGACTAGTCATTCTTTACTATGAAACAAATATTGTGACTAGTCATTCTTTACTATGAAACAAATATTGTGACTAGTCATTCTTTACTATGAAACAAATATTGTGACTAGTCATTCTTTACTATGAAACAAATATTGTGACTAGTCATTCTTTACTATGAAACAAATATTGTGACTAGTCATTCTTTACTATGAAACAAATATTGTGACTAGTCATTCTTTACTATGAAACAAATATTGTGACTAGTCATTCTTTACTATGAAACAAATATTGTGACTAGTCATTCTTTACTATGAAACTAAACTGCTGATAATGCAAGTCCACCATCTTTGGCTGTACCACCCCCTTCTCTCCCCCTCCCCGATCCCGCTGCGACACTGAATGCTCTATGGTAGGCCTGTGGGTTTGTGGCTCATTTTGCGTGTGTGCTCTATTTGCTATGGTAGACGTACCCTTTTGACCATTGACAGAATTGAGAAATGTCTTGACTCGTCTCTACAAGCCTTGTAAAGACAATTTGAATATGAAGTCGATATAAAGTCAATTGAACACATCGGACGCGTTAGGGCGCCGAAACTATAAGCGCTTCTCAAACTGTAGGTGGCGCGCATTAAATTTATTATTGGAGTTTGTTTTTTTTTAATTGCTCTCTGCAGTGTAGTTATAAATCCACATTTGAATATTAATCCAGTAAAAATGAAATTACTGCCAATCTTTCAACGTCATTTAGAGATGTCACAACGTTTACGACCTTTCAATGTTTCGCTAAACAGGCTCTCACCAATGTTGTTGCTGTTGGAGAGGATGAAGACATCTCTGTAAGTCCTACTCAACCCGATTCTACTCAACTTTCTTATCTCAGAGAGATCAAATCCAGACTGGTGTGCATGGTCGACACGATTTGAAGGGATAAAAACAGGCCCGCTTTAAGATATCTTGCTTAACCTAAAGATGATCTTTACATTATCACGACAAATGACATAATTACGTGCGCTTTATATGGATCGAATGTCGCTCGATTTTTTGATATTTATTTTTTTTTTTTTTTACCTGGGTTTTTTAATTCAAAAAAAAAATAGGATGAATATTACTCCTGAGGAATACATTCTTTTTAAGCTCGATTCGGGGAAACGTTTGTCATACTCTCCGAGGACCTTACAGCACACCCAAAAGTTTTGTCGTCTAGGGGGACATCTCAGGTAAAAGTTTTGAGTTGTCATACTTTCCGAGGACCTTACAGCACACCAAAAGTTTTGTCGTCTAGGGGGACATCTCAGGTAAAAGTTTTGAGAAACACAAATCTAGGGCATTTTTCGCGGACCACGAAGCAGAACAGTTCAGAACAATCAGTCAAAGACCACGTTTCCTGATCTGCAAATGGTTGTAGTCAGTTACGTTCAAATGCGTTTAAAAATGTTATGGAAATACTGTTACATAGTTGGGGAAAAAAAAGAATTCAAGACTAAACAAATGTTGCACCAACGGACCGTGGTTTGAATCTCTCTCTCTTTCTCTCTCTTTCTCTCTCTTTCTCTCCCTCCTTCTCTATCTCTTACACACACATACACTTATAAACGCTCGCATTTTAAAAATTGAGAAAAGATGTCAAATGTTGAACCAACGGACCGTGGTTTGCATCTCTCTCTCTCCCTTTCTCTCCCTCTCCCTCCTTCTCTCTCTCTCTCTCACACACATATACACTTATAAACGCTCGCATTTAAAAAATTGAGAAAAGATGTGAATGAGAGATGGGTTCTATCTATATCTTGAACAAATAAAGAGAAAAGAGGCGCTTTGTGACACTCTCTACAAGCATATGTCAGAAGTAAAGAAAAAAACATGAGACAGAACTAAAGAAAGACATAAATAGTACAGACCTTTGACAGAAGAAATACATGTAACATAAAAAAAGAAAGACATATGACAAATGAGATGACATATTCCCTAGCTCTTATGCTGAAGTCTAATGATAAATATTATTTAAAAAAAAAACAGAATTAACCACTGACCCTAACGCTTACACTGACCCTAACGCTTACACTGACCCTAACGCTAACTCTGATCCTCTTACACCGATCCTAATGCTTACACTGATCCTAATGCTTACACTGATCATAAAGCTTACACTGATCCTAACGCTTACACGGATCCTAACGCTTACACTGACCCTAACGCTAACTCTGATCCTCTTACACTGACCCTAACGCTTACACTGATCCTAACGCTTACACTGATCCTAATGCTTACACTGATCCTAACGCTTACACTGATACTAACCCTCTGACCCTTACCAAACTTTGATCAAATGCTAGGATAAATTTTAAATTAAAATTAAAAAATATTTTTATTTAGAAATTTTTACATTGTGAATCTCTTAAGTTAGTTTTTTTTTTCTTGGAAGATCTTCCGTGATGTTTGATTTTTATTTCCCTTCACTTTTTGTTTCGTTTTCATGTCAATTGACAGAACCAGACTTCGTAGATCTATAGATCTATATGTTGACATACTTTAACACCCATGCCAATTGACAGAACCAGACTTCGTAGATCTATAGATCTATATGTTGACATACTTTAACACCCATGCCAATTGACAGAACCAGACTTCGTAGATCTATAGATCTATATGTTGACATACTTTAACACCCATGCCAATTGACAGAACCAGACTTCGTAGATCTATAGATCTATATGTTGACATACTTTAACACCCATGCCAATTGACAGAACCAGACTTCGTAGATCTATAGATCTATATGTTGACATACTTTAACACCCATGCCCATTCTCAGAAAATTATATTTCAGGTTTTTTATTGCTTTATTTATTTGGGTAGATTTGTTTCCTGTTCAGATAACAAACGACAGACTAGCAGGTGATTCGGTATGTTAAGGTTTGATCGATAAAGTGTAACAAGACAATAATAAAAGTGTGACGTCCATGTGTCATGAAGTAAATGAGGTCGTGTCTCTAATCGTATTGTCTTGGAAAATGTCTGCTGATCATGTCTCAATGTTTTGGGTTGTTGTTTTTTTTACTTTCATCTTGTCTTTTTTCTGTCATATGTTGTTTTTTTAAAAACTTTTGTCATATGTCTTTCTTTATTTCTTTCGTCATAGGTCTCTACTTTTTATTACAAAGCTTATATTAATTTATCAACTCACCCTGTCTGTCTGGTCAGAAGTTTGTACACGTTATTTATCCGACACCCAATCTCGGATCAAGCTGAAATTTGACACTATTATTTTTTTTTTGCCTGACAACACCAGGATCGATTAACTATTGGTAGAAAATTACTTTGTTTGGTATCACATACAAGGGAAAGAAATAGTACTTGACCGAAGTGGTGGTATTAGCTGAATTAGTCCCCTTTATATATTGCTGTCTGAGGCTTATTACAAAGCTAATTACATGATGATCCAAACCTAATTGATACAATTAATATAAGCTTTTTTTTTAAAGTACACTTTTGTATTTTGCTTGTTATATCTTCCTTTAGTTCTGTCATACGTTTTTCTTTACTGCTGTCATACGATGTATGCCTTGAGCTGGTGTCACAAAGCGTCTCATTTCTCTTTATTTGTTCATGATATAGATCCCTTGTGTTTGTGTCTCTTTGATTCTCTCTTTGCAGCCTGTCTCATTGTGCCTCTCTTTACATAGGTCATGACATATGACTGGTGTCAATGTCTTAATATTTATCTCTTCAACCTAAAAAAGAAACACCAACTTGAAGAAATTACTCTGGAATCCTCGATACACTATAATGAATCTCCACCCTGGGACGAAAGCCCTCTTCCTACTATAAGGGACCATATTGAAAACATAAAAAGAAAATCTGATTACAGACCAACAGAGCTCAAGGAAATAGTGAACTGTTTTCTACATACCAATTACCCTAGCAATCAGTGGATCAGAGTTTACACGGATGGCTCATCCCATAAAGCCACCACACATGGAGGAGCTGGAATACTTATCGAATGGCCAGATGGAGGAAAACTAGAAAAATCCATTGCAACTGGAGAGCTCTCTGACAGTCACAGAACAGAAAGGGAAGCACTAGCACTAGCTGCTACCATGCTAGCAAATCATCCAAGTTCCCCTCACAGTCAGATTGTCTTTCTAACAGACGCGAAAACAACCCTCCAAAGCTTGCAAAACTCCGATTCCCCTTATATTAAAAACCTCAGAACAGCACTTATAAAGCTCAACAACAACAGCAAAAAAACTGTTATTCAATGGATACCAGCTCACATACAACTAGCAGGAAATGAGAAGGCTGACACACTCGCCAAGAGTGGGAGAACAAACTCACAAGTAAACTCTGCACTCTATCCAGAAGAAATGAAGAAATTAATTGTACATAAAATAAATGAGAAATGGACGAGCTCTCATCCAAATCACAAGAAAGATGACGCTTACTATAAGCTATCCCGACAAGACCAACGTCTAATCTTTCGACTCAGGACCGGACACAACAGAATGCGACAACACATGTTCCGGAAGCTCAAAATTGGAACCAGTGAAATCTGCCCATGTGGAGTATCACCAGAAAATGCCGACCACGTCCTCCAAAACTGCTCTCTCTACCAAGAGGCCCGTATAAGACATTGGCCCCAAATCACCCCAATAGAAAGAAAACTATATGGAGAGCTCCCTGATTTGGAAACCACTGCGCAGTTCATCTCATGTATTGGTCTAGTCATATGAACACTCCAACATAACAATGAGAACGATGAAGAAGAAGAAGAAGAAATCTCTTCAATTCTTCCGTCAGCACAAATGTCAGTGCAGGCGTGTCTCGGTGTGTCTCAAATGCCAGTGTGTCTCAAATACCAGTGTTTCACTCTTTGATAATTTACTAGTCGACCCAAAGCGTAGCATACGCCGCTATTTTGCAGGGCCGGCCTTAGGCAACTGCAACACATGCAACTGCAGTGGGCCCCGCACTTTCATAGGAGCTCCTGGAAATCTTCTGAAATAGCAAAATCTACAAAAAAAAAAAAGTCATGGAAATCTTGGGAAATTATTAAAATCTTTTGAAAACTCATACAAATCTCCTCAAATATATAGACACAAATTGTCATTGTCATTCAATATGGTAATTCTTGCTAATGAGCGTGATGTATGTAGGAAATAACATTTTTATGATATACTGTACGACTTCTCTACACGCAAGACTCACAAAGTAATTCTGTAAAGAATGAATAAAATGCAAAGACGAATATATTTTCTTATACAAACTCTTAATTTTCACGTATTATCCGAATCCCTACCCAAAGTTGGCCCCGCGAAATCCGTTTTGCATAGGGCCCGACAACGGTTGAGTCCGGCCCTGCTATTTAGTGACGGGTGAATACAGAGTAGATTACTTGTTATCCCCCCTTCCCCTCTTTCTTTCGCCGCTAAAGTTATGTGGGGTAGAAATAATTTAAAGAGTGATCTTTCCATGACTTCTTTGTCACAATGGTTAAGTCCGGCCCTGCTATTTAGTGACGGCTAAATACTACTTGTTCTCCCCCCTCCTCTTTTTTTTTTCGTGGGATAACTCTAGTCCGACTTGCAGAAATAAAAGAGAGATTTTTCCTTTACTTCCTCGTGTCCAAGCTGTTGAGCCTTGAAGAGAATTATATAGAGAGATTTTTTTCAATCACCCAGAAGTTTCATTATCACTTTTTTTATAAGCCGGCTTTCCCTTTGTCAATAAA
The DNA here is from genome assembly GCF_947242115.1 of Biomphalaria glabrata. Taxonomy (NCBI): domain Eukaryota; kingdom Metazoa; phylum Mollusca; class Gastropoda; family Planorbidae; genus Biomphalaria; species Biomphalaria glabrata. Next base: position 13,729,036 of record NC_074726.1, read on the forward strand.
AAAATACAAACAACCTTTATACTTAAAGGTTTATCAGATAAAACTACTACTAGTAAACTAAAGTCTTCATCAACTATTTCTGTTCGTTCGTTATTCGTTATGCGCGAACATGGGGGCGAGGTGAAATAGTGGTAAGCACTTGGCTTCCAAACCTAGGGTTTTCGAGTTCGAATCTCGGCGAAGACGTCCTGAGTCCACCCAGAAAGAGCTTCAGGCCCCATGTTATGTGTTGCTCTTATTTAGCACCGGGTGAACTTACCTACTGCACCAGAATGAGGTCATCTTGTTTAGGTGACACGTGTGTAGCGAGACTTGACTTATATCGACAGAAGGAATAAAGAGGTAGGGAAGGGGTGCAACTCTACGCGTGTTAAACATCTAAAAACAACAAACAAAAAATTGGGGGAGGGAAACTTCGACAAGTTGAAATAGAAATGTGTAATGACGGGGTGGTATTAACAAGAGAGAAGTCAATCGAACAGAAACCAGGTGCTTAATCTCGAACACAGTGATTCTAAAAACTTTTACAAGTGACCTCGACCGAAATAAAAATGTGTATATTTAGCGCTCCCCCCCCATGCCCCCCCCCCCCCAAACCTTAGTCAGCTAGGAATTGGATGGATCGCTGTTAGTTCCCACAGTATGTTCGAACCCTTGCGTTTTCCTTCATTCTGAGTGATATAAATTCATTGTCCCGGCGCCTCATCTCACAGGCCCTCCGACACTTTCCTCCATGCGTTTCGCGTTAGAGTTAGATAGACTCAGGGGCGCCCTAAAAATCACGGAACTCAAAATCCATGTCTTCACCGAGATTCGAACCCAGGACCGCGTGTTCGGAAACCAAGCGCTTAACTCAGCCACCGCACTCCAAACAAGACGGTGTGTACATTTTGACAGTTTAAAGAACATTATGCGGAAAAAAACGAACGTAACCCAATCACTCATTAAAAAAAATTTAATAACAAAATTAAACCCCCAATGCTAAAGGTTTTATCTCTATTCCACTAAATTTAATGTAAAAAAAAAATACTACCATAAGAGTATGATTTGTAATATCTGAGCTTGATCATGGAAATACGAAGAAATCAATACATTGGGATTCTTTAATTTAAATCCAGATAAGTCTAACATAATCCTGGGCAGGAGTTTTAAAAATACTGAATGATTTTTATGATCAGACTTTTATCAAGAATTAAACGTACTCTATTACCTAAATAAAATCACTCCCAATAGAAAAGCCCCCGTAAATCTTTGGAATTTATGTCATATTTAAAACCCAACGCTATAATTGGAAATGTCTGAGAGCCTGTACAGGGGTGTTACTAGAAATATAGCTGACTAGGAGTGGTCCCTTCGGTAAGAAAGGAGTTTGATTAACTTAAAGGCTTTTTGGCTAGAGGAAGAGACAGACTTGAGGCAGGACTGGGTTATCTTTGCATTGTACTTCAGCTTTCCGTATGTAGCCCCGCCTACATGTCTACAGGTGTACATTTGATTTAAGAATAGTTTTTTGATGACAATACACTAAACATATCACGGCTCAGTTCACACGATTCAAGAGATGTTCCGCCATGATTGTTCTATATCAGCGGTTCTCAGCCTTTTGAGCTCCGCGACCCCCTAATACAATTTTTTTACCAGGGCGCGACCCCCAACCATAAAAAAATTTTGTCATAGGTCTAGGTTAATGTGATTTAGCTAATGATATGGTTATCAAAATGTATATATCTAATATCCATGATGTTAATTTTTATTGTTACAAACGTATCCTATTGATTTAGTGCAAAATAAATTTGTGCTTTAATTTTTAAAAAAGCAGATTTTATTATTTTTAATTTATTTACTTATCATTGCGTGTTTATAATATTCACATTATATACATATTTAATAATTTAAAAAGTATTAAATCATGGAAACTGTTGAGACAGTATAATCAAACACGTCAAAGTTAGTGCGAAGGTTGAGCTTGTTTTTATTTCACTAGTTTAGGAATTCACATCAAGTTTATTTCTGTATTTAGACTTGATCATTGACAGGCAGAAAAAAAAAACATGTTTCACAAAGATACAGGGTTGGAAATGGAGGAGGAAGTCTAGAACAAATCTCCAATAAAACAGAATGACTTCAAACACTTGATCCAAAATTGTGTAACTGATATTGAAGAGAAATATTTAGATGCATTGCTAATGACGTTGCTAATATATATGTCGATGAATCATTAACGAGTTACAATGGATTCTTATGGTGACTCATTCTGTACCAAACATTGACATCCAGACCGACATCCAAGCATACTTACAGCACCATCTGTGCAGACACCACAAATATTTTTCCATGAGGTCTTTTACTTTTTCAAATTTAACCAACTTTGTCAGTTACATCACACGCTGTAGATGTCGTTTATAGAGGTTTGCATAGAAACTAATCTTTAAAATCGCCATTACCGGAACTAGTAATTGTGAACAATTTACAACAACAATCAATTTGGCTCCAATCATAACGAGCTTTGGCCGCTGACAAGAACTTCTTGGTAATGGTGTGAGGTTTCAGAACTCTGGCGATTCTGAGAGCCACCAAAATAAGAAGCTTCAAACGCTTATATGTTTTAATTATGGTACTGAATCAAGTCTGAACTTCATCAGGATTCAAAACTAAACCACTGAATTTCGTTATCGACAAAGCTCGGCCGTTTGTTCGGCCTCCATTCATACGTCAGAGAGAACTTCATTACAAATGCTGCATAGTGGTCTCTGTATTCCTGCTTAAACTATTGAAGTAAAACTTTAATCGTCATTCTCCAACGACCCCTGGCAAATGGTCATTCGACCCCCAAAAGGGGTTGCGACCCACAGGTTGAGAACCCCTGTTCTATATTGATTCGTATCAATTCTTGATCGTATTAAGCCATTATTTCGTTTTATTATCGACTTGTTTTTTCTGTTCAATCTAGAGGTATGTTTCGAGTTAGCTAGATTCACATGTTCCCGGTTTATGAGCCCTATCGCCTGCTCATCTATCGATATCAGTGATGTCCCCTTTATGCTCTTCAAAGTACTGAATTCTTAACAGGGGTCTATGACATCATCGCATATGGCTTCCTCCTGATATCATATAGACAACGGGACAAATAAAAGAAAAGTAAAAGTTCCCTTTCAGACCTTGTGCTCTATAGGGCAGATGATGTAAAAGTCATCAGTTTCTGTGGCCTACGGTTAACGAGGGTGTCATGTGTCAAGCACAACGACCAACCGCCTTTACTTTGCCCAAAGAATGTCAGTTACCCATTAGAGCTGGGTGGACTAAGAGGCGCCCAAAAATCCCAAAATTTAAAATCCCAGTCTTCATCAGGATTCGAACCCCGGACCCCGGTTTGGAAGCTAAGCGCTTTACCGCTCAAACACATCGCCTCATTGAATTCTTAATATGGTCTATGAAATCTTCGCATATGGCTTCCTCCTGATATCAAGTAGTTCAATATACAACTGAACAAGTAAAGGTGTTTTTTGAAATTTCCTGATTTTACGGTACCGCCAGCGAGTCCAGTGATAGAATTGTGACCTGAAATTTAGAATGTTAGATCGAGCAAAGTAATCCGGTTCCTATAAGCTTAAGATCGTCCCAAAAGAAAACAATGTAAAATAAGGTTACAAAGCAAATGTGTATTCTTACACAAACTCAGAGGCGACCCCCCGCCCCCCAAGCGTCTACCTCTTTGGTGACCAGTGCAAGTCAAAAGAAAAGCAGGTTTCAATATTTTTTTTTAATTAAATAACCCAAGTATAAAGTGAAAACAATCAAAAAACCGTTACAATTGTTCAAAGTAAAAAAAAAATTAAGTTTAGCTAGAGAACGAGAACACATTGATCTAGAACGGGTATTTCCGCTTGTAGGCATTAGTCATTCCAAAGTTTATTAATGAATATTCACGAACATTTTGCGCATCGTCTTTTATTGGAATTTTATCCAGTCTAGTAGATTTTACTTTCACATAACCAGGATGTCTTCTCTATCGGAGGGGAGGAGGAATTCGGCGTGGGAAAAAAAATTTTCAATTTTTAAAAATGTAACATTCCTTAGTGATTATAAGATAAGATAATCGTCTTATAAACTGTAGAAAGGATGTAATGTTTGTTGTTTTCTTGTTGACATACTAGACGCAAACTTGAAACCCGGCAACGCAGTCATTGACATTTAGAGTTGGCTGTAAATGAGCACATCATTGATACAATTTTCATTCAGTTGTGATAACACAGTTATTTAAAGGCAGCTCCGAGTCCGCGTATGTCATAAGATTGTGGAGACAATACAAAGCTCTCTCCAGAGATAATATCGTGACAACATAAACTTAAAGTTTTATTACATGTTTCAATGAAAATTAATTCATTATACCTGATATTTTGTATAAAATAAAAAATAAAAATAAATTCCGAAAAGTTGTTTTAGTTTTAATCAGTTTTATTTAAGTATTTTTAAAAATTATTTCATGTATAGGAAGCGGGAGCGGAGAATGTTGCATTTTAATTTAAGTCTTATCACTAGAAGTATGACAACTTTCCTAATGTGACGAACTTCTAAATTCTCTGAAATATGCATTGCATTTTAGTCAAATGTTTTGAGTATAGAGAAAAAAAAATTAATTTCCATATACATAGTTTAGCTTTGAGATGTAAGAGGACCTTTATTAAAAACAAATGTTTAAACACTTCTATGGAACGATACACTGATTTTGACCAGTCCAAAGTCCTATTTCTAGATGAAAAGAGGTCGTCGAGAGTTCAACCTATTCTATTATTCCTCCATGATGTTTGCACTGGACTAACAGAATCAAGAAATAATTGTAGCACACTCCGGGGACACTCGTAGTTCAGCAAAGCTCTCATACTGGTGTGGTCCATTTGCATTCATTTGGTTCTATTGGAAGTGAAATTTTCTTATTTTGTCTTTGAGGTGACCAAAGGTGATTCAAAGTGAACCTAATTGTATATACTAATGGGTAGGGGGGTATCAGCTTTCAGGAACCCAACCCTTTGTATGGGTTGGGCTCCTGAGACCCTGATTGGTCACTTTCACTCTAGCATTCAGCCAGAGTAGTAAACAACATAAATAAAACCTTTATTCAATAATAATTTCATATTGATGTCCTTCAGTCGAAGAAAGACTATGGTTCATCTCGAACACTATGTCATGTGACTGTGGAGCCCTATTTTTGGAGAGACATTCCCGTCCAAACAACCAAGAAAAGAAATCACTGGATGCCATACCCGGAGTTGAGAGATTAAAACAAGTATTAAAAAACAAAGCTTTTTTAAAAAACAAAAGCTTTTATTAAGCTTACTTGTATCAATTAGATTGAATCGGTCGTGTAATTAAATGTGTAATAGTTCTAGACTAACAATAATAAAGCATTTTAAAAACAACAAAAAAATGGAATTTTTACTCATGGCTCAAGCCTTCTCAGGCTTCTCAAGCCAACACGGTAACCACTCTGCTAGTGGACTGCGTTTTATAGATATATAGTTATATAGTGTTTCTCTGTCTCTTCCTATTTTCAGTTTTTTGTTCACTCAGACTCAGACAACGACCTTTAAAGTGGACTAATTCAGCTTATACCATCACTTCAGTCAACTACAATTTCTTTCCCTTGTTCGATGGCTGCCTGGTCGTGCGGTTTGCGCGCTGGACTGTCGTTCGAGGGTTCAAATCCTGCCCGCTCCCATCCCCCGTCGTCCTGCGGGACGTTTGGACTAGGAAGTAAACTATCTTTAACTCTAAAGGAACATCCGAAACATGTAAAACATTTTACAACATTTTTTTACCAAACAAAAATAATATATTAACATTAGTTAATTAACTTATTGGTTACATTTTTAAAATTGGTTCTTTTAAAATTGGTTCTTGTGTTGTCAAAAGAAATAATCGTGCACAATTTGCTGCTTGATCCGAAATTGGGTGTGGGAGAAATAACGTGTACACAATTTTTAACAGACAGACAGACAGAGTAGATACAATGTTTTGTAAAAAAAAAAAAGGATACCCCTTTCAGATATTGCGGTGTATAGGGCAGATAATGTAAAGGTCATCTGTTTCTATGGCCGACGGTTACGAGGATGTCATGTGGCCAGCCGCCTTTACTTTCTCCAACTAAAGTCAGATACACTTTATAGAGATACTAATTCCGAAATTAAAAATTCCAGCCTTCATGGAGATTTGAACCAGGGACGTCTCGGTTTATAACTTAGCCACAATGTTTAAACTAATGTTATAGGAGGTCTAGGAAAGAATTCCTTTTTTTTTTAATTCATTCAAGTATAAAGACGAGATCAAGAAAGAAACCAAAACATTTTTGCAATCAATCGATAAAAAGTTGTATAATTTATTTACAAAACAAATTCCTTAAAGTTGTATAATTTATTTACAAAACAAATTCCTATTTAATGTTCCAATAAAATTTTAGCTGCCATTGAAAAATAAAAAAAGATGGAAGAATAATTGGACAGTACGGGGTCGAATCCATGACATTCTTGTTGTCAGCGCAATGCTATATCATCGTAGCTATTAAGCTTTTCTACTATGTGCGAAATTGTAGCTGTAATGGGTACCTGACATTAGTTAAAGAATAGTAAAGACGCTTGGTCGTTGTACTGGCCACATGACCGTTAACCGTGAGCCACAGAAATAGATGACCTCTACATCATTTGAAAAGGCTTAGCTCTTTTTACTTCACTCTCAAAGAACTGAGTCTTAAATTAAAGGGAAAAAATCTATTTACGATAAGCAAATACAAATCAAAGCCTCAGAGTTTTTTTGCTTTAAAGAATGCATTATGTTTCAAAGGACCGTAGACGACAAAGAATGGCAAGTCTACATACTCAATGTAATAAGATAAAACAGAGCAACAACTCACGCTGTTAGTAAATCCTCGACATTGTAACACCATGCGGCTTCTTAAGTTTTGTTTTCTGTTACTTATTAAAAATAATCAAAAGAAAACCGCTGGGGTGTTGTGTGTTCTGTATAATATATCCAACTGAATATTTCTCATAATCCTATCTGGTCGTCTTTGAGAATATCACTTTATCCATAGACAAATTGATAGTTCGAATCACAGACCCAACATTTGAATGAAACTCATTAGATCTATTAGGGTTTCATAATCACCTGCATTTTGGACTACTATTCTATTTTTAGAATAAAAAAAAATGGCTTCATAAAAAGATATTTTATAAGAAAATCACTTTTAGTTCCTGAATGTTTGGATGATAAACTTTATGTCCGTGCTTAACCATTACAATCTGTTCTATTGGTTTCTCTCTCTCTCTCTCTCTCTATATATATATATATCTATCTCCCTCTCGCTCTCTTTTACGAGTGTTGTCCTTTTAATGATCCAATTACCATTTGATTTCTTTTCTAGATTCCAGTCCCACCCCCACCCTTCTCTTTAAATAACATTAAAAGCATGAATATAAGAATCGGCCGTGCGTCTTTATGAAACCAGGCCACGAGAGCTAGACAAGGAAGAGAGGTGACATAGTTGTTTCAAGTTTGTGATTTCAATCTAACGGAGAATTGAGTTGTTTCTGATGTTATGTTCGTTAAGAGAACACAAACACAGTTTTAACCATTGAGTCACACTAGTTGTACTCGTTGAAACACACATTCATAAAATAAACTCGATTTCACACAAATAGTTGTTTTATAATAGACTGGATATTGCACAAATAATTGTCATATAACGGACTCGATTTCACACAAATAGTTGTCATATAACGGACTCGATTTCACACAAATAATTGTCATCCGCTTTCCTTTCCTTTACTGATGTCTGGTCCCATTGGAGTTGGGTGGATTAAAATCCCGAAATTAAAAACCCCAGTCTCTCTGAGATTTGAACCCCTCGGTTCGGAAGCCAAGCACTTTACCATTCCACCACCACGACACGGACATTTAGACAACAATCCTCATTTCTTAAGGAGCATATGGAAAGTACATATTAATGTTTACTTTTTCTCATTACTCTTTCTCATTTAGAGAGATCAAATATGAATACTAAATAAATCAACTTGTAGTGAACTCTTTCAGAAATTAGTAGCAAAAAATTCGTATGTGAGTTTTTATTTTTTGTTGTTCAGAAAATGAGAAGAAATGATTACCAAGAAACTTATGATCAATTTCTACTTTCATTTTCTGAAAAATAAAAACTCACACACGATCCTTCAACAAAAATACTCAGTTCCTAAGCACAATTCACTTGCTATGGATTCATGCTTCTGTTCACTACAAGGCTATGCGGGTAATAGTGCACTCGACCAAACCTATCCAAGCCACTCTTAGACATTTTAAATCAAAGAGACAGGGTAATGCAAGCTGACTTTACGAAAACAAAGAAATATTTATCTTCCACAATTAAATTTTTTCAAAATGAGTTTCTTCATATTTCTGATTTTGTTTTCGTTTTTCTCATTCTTTCTATTTGTTTGTCTTATATGCCTGAGTTTCTCATTCTTTCTATTTGTTTGTCTTATAAGCCTGAGTTTCTCATCCTTTCTATTTGTTTGTCTTATAAGCCTGAGTTTCTCATCCTTTCTATTTGTTTGTCTTATAAGCCTGAGTTTCTCATCCTTTCTATATCTTTGTCTTATAAGCCTGAGTTTCTGGAAATTACCAGAACACTTAAGTAAAACTGTGACATGTTATTTTAATGAAACTCTGTACGACCCTAAAGAAACGACAGACATGGGCCTACCATCAAATGCATTACTCTATGACACAATGGAAATAAGGTAAACATTTCCTTGACAGTCTCCTACTGCCGAAGTGTTTCTCTCCCTGCCTAAGCTCGGGTGTCTCAGAAAATAGCAAAAGCTATTTGCCGTTTATATAGGCAAATATAAATAGCACTGCGGTCCAGCCCTCCCCTCTCTTTCTTTCTTTTTGCTTCTCCCCCCCCCCTCAACAAACAGCCACCCTCCTTCCAACCCACTTCGTTTCATGTAGCACTGTCCAACGTTGTTAATCTGAATGTCGAGACACATGGTAAGGCCTATTGGTAAATTCTAATCATTTCAATAAATAAACGAACACACACACACGCCCAATAGACTTTTGTTCCTAGCGTTAACAGAGCGTCTCAAAAAAGGAAACGCTGGATTGCGAAGAGTTTTGATTGTAACCGTTTTGTTTTCTGCAGTCGAAATGTGAACATTGTTTTTGGAGGTAGAATATTAATCTCTACATTTGATTTGCTTGAAGCTGAGAAACTCCCTTCAGCTTGTGCATGTATCTTCGACAAAAAAAAAATAGATGGTGCTTTGCATTTGTGCAATTTGAGAGTCCCCGTTAGTACGCACAAAATTGATGCCAAAGGCAAGGTTAGGAATTGAATGCACCAACAGTTTTGAAAGAGTTAATTGTAATATATTTTTTTTAAAAACATATTTGAACTTGAATCACTTACAAATACAGCTATTCCAATGGGAAAAGAAAAAAATAAATCTGTTAAAAAGGGCAATAACCACTAGGGCAAATGATTTTCGACGAGCGTACCAGATTCAATAAGATTGTTAACTGGAGAATTACCTTCTGCCTTGAACTACAATGTGTGGATTTTCTTGTTCATTTTCCTGGGGTTAACGCTTCACATTTTTACAGTTCATGAGGAATTCAACTTAATTTAACTCTATCCCCCCTTCCCCTCGATTGTCTTCACTCGTTCACTACGGTAGTTCTGGATTCCGAACTCCTCTATTCCAACGCCACTTGATATTCAAAGTCATAGACATCTTCTTGTGTTTCGCAAACGGTGAAGCCATTCAATTTGGTGTATGTGTAAGACCAGTCATTGTTTTCATTCACTAGTGTTTTTTTTTCTTGAGCTTTTCACGTTGTGTCCTTGTAGGACAAGTATCTAGTGTCCTTAAGTATTTTGATGAGATTAACGACACATTACGACATAGTCTTTCTATCTGAATTATTTTTGTTTCCCATTTCTTACACTCTCTCCTCCTGGGTGATGGGAAGGTGGAAGAAAAAAGTGGATCAAAACCTGGCAGTCTGGTGAATACGAAACTAATGGAAAAGTATGTAGAGCGGAGCTAAAATAGCGTGAATGGCGTGAGTTCGATTTCCTGATTGGCCAGTTCTTTTTCAACAATACGATCCTATAAGATTTTATTGGAGTAGGAATTAATTTTAAATTTTAAATTACTTGTTTGAAGTTTATCATGATCCAAAATCTACTTTTCAAATGTGAAGATGTCTCTTGAGTAGCTCCCTAAGGCAGTTCCTCTAAATGTGTTTAACCTTTAACCCAAACTCTGACGTTAGAGAGCGAAGACGAACAGACAACACCGAAGTACGCTTAAGTCAAATCGTTGTGTCTGTAACGTTGGCTGTCTGACTGAATGACATGGCTACCTTAAGTGACCTGAGTTCGAATCCCAATGTAGACTAACATTTGACTCAAGCTAGGGCGTGTTTGCTGAGCTCCTAAAGGGAGCAGGAAAACCTTTTTCCAAGTACTCGCCTTGCCCCCATGAAACGATGTAGAAACATGAAATGCTCACTGTACAGAAACAATAACAACAATAAGAATAGGCTGTAGCCTTTTTTATTTGTTTGCATCCTGTGCCATGGAAAGTTTTGCGAGATGTTCATCTCCTGCTCCGCACTGCCATACAGAGTGTTGGTCATGCTGGATTGTTGTCGTAATACTGTCTGTAAGTGTAAAAAAAAATGGACACATTCTAAATGAAAATTGGACGGTTTCATAAGGATGGGGGAGGCCCGAGGGGCATGTATGGGTTTATTTAATCTATTTAGAGGGGAGTTACAGGCTGTACATCCTGTTATGAGTTGAAAGAGTATAGTGTGGGAAAATGTTATTGTTTAGTTTATTGGGCGTTTACATTTGTGTGTACTAATGCCCTGATATAAATCGTGTTAAGAGACGTAGAATTTATCTGGAAATAAAAATATATATATAAAAAAACTAGATTACCTTGTTGACCATTGCGAGTTTAGTATTAAAATCGTGCCGAAAAAGGATACATACATAAAATAAAACGGAAGCAGAATCAAAGTTTTTCTTTTAAAAACTCAACTATATGAGTTGGACCTCTATTTATTTATGTGTCTACATATCTTAGACATTTATCTATAAGGACTCTCTTCTTTCTTTCACTCATGCTTTCTCTCTCTCTACTTCTCCCACTCCTCATGTCTCCCTATCTCTCTACTTCTCCCACTCCTCCTGTCTCCCTATCTCTCTACTTCTCCCACTCCTCCTGTCTCCCTATCTCTCTACTTCTCCCACTCCTATGTCTCCCTATCTCTCTACTTCTCCCACTCCTTCTGTCTCCCTATCTCTCTACTTCTCCCACTCCTATGTCTCCCTATCTCTCTACTTCTCCCACTCCTCCTGTCTCCCTATCTCTCTCTACTTCTCACACTCTTGCTGTCTTTCTCACTCTCTCTCACACTCCGTCTCTCTTACTCTAAATTTAAACAAAAAGTATCCTATGATACGATATCCTAGTTAACTGTCAGCCATAGTTACTTATGACCTATTCATATTCTTCCCCATTGATCGCAAGCTCTGAAAGGGAAACTATTCTGTTGTACATTTTCCTGAAAATGCGCCACTACTTTGTGCGTGCTCAAAGGTAACATTGGTTCTTTTAAAGGAAGTCATGGTCGGCAATGACAGTCACGCTTCACTCCTAGTCACGTGAATACTTTTCTTATCAAACTGATCATTATCAAAGACTACTTTTACTTTTTTTTTAAATTACTAATGTACTTTCTCTTGCTGACATAGTCCCTAACTTGTCAATCCTTTTTATAATCTTTTCTTCCTGGGGCGTCGTCTCATTGCGGTTTGTTTCTTTGTCAGGAAGTCTCTGATAACATTCTGATAACACAATTATCACATTGTTACGACCAGTCACTCGCTCGTCTAATAAACAAAAAGGGTTTCCAAGCCTGTGGTACGCGTGTCCTTTGTGGTTCTCGTTCCTTTTCATAGTGGGCATAAGAATCAGATCATTTTCTTAATAGGCTCTGAGAAACAGAACTTTTTCAAGTCCTTTCATACTGGGCTTTAAGAAATAGGTCCATTTCCATATGGGCACTGAGAAACGGAGCCGGTCTTAGGCCACTGCAACCTATGCGGTCGCAGTGGGCCCCGCGCTTTCATAGGCCCCGCTCTAATTCTAGGTGTCATTATTAAATTGCAGAGTATATACGAAAAAGTCATGGAAATCTCCTGAAAATAATCAAAATTGTCATTTGTGTGTCATTCATTGCGGAAAACGCCAATCTTAAGCGCGATAAAAGAAAAAAGGCATTCATCCTTATTCCCACCCAGACTAGGCCCCGCGCAATCAGTTTCGCGTAGGGCCCCGCAATTGTTAGGACCGGCCCTGCTGAGAAACATGTCCTTTTCTTAATGGTCAATGAGAAACATGTCCTTTTCTTAATGGTCAATGAGAAACATGTCCTTTTCTCAATAGACACCGACAAACAGGTCTTTTTTCTTTATGAGCACTTAGAAACAGTTCCTTTTATAATGAGTACTGAGAAACATGTACTTTTTATAATGGACACTGAGATACAGGTTGATCACAAGCCAGCATAACTGCACTTAAAAGTACACTTTTGTAAGCTGTAATCTACCTGGACTACACAATCATATATATACACATACACACATTCAAAGAAGATCATTAGAGTCGCGCCTACGTTTTAGAAGTAACGCTTTCATCTGTGAATACAGTATGGACTAGATCTACTTGAAATAGTCCACCAAACATTCTTAAAATAGTCAAACTATTGTTTTGTTTCATATGCTAGTGGACATTTTCAAGATCAAGTAAACAATGCAAAGGACGCTAAATTGAACTGCCCTGTTGCCAACTCAATAAAAAGAATTGAGCCTTAAATTTTAACGCTATCTCAATGCCTGACAGTTGATCTTCGTATAATCCTTCTTTATTACCGCTAGTTAGTGGCCTTTTTAGTGTTTTTTTTTAATACGTTGTGAGTCATCGAGTGAAAGTCTAATGCTTCCTTCTAGTGAAATTATTTTGTTACAAATGGAAGAGCTTAGAAGTTTTGATTCTGCAGCGCTAAAAATAACAGAAATAGTATCATATACATTTAAATTCAACCTAGCTTTTCAAAGAATCCTGTAGTCTCTACACCGGAGACACCAACAAGTGAACTATTTATAGGTTTTTATCCAAAACTTTATTTTGTGTTTCCTCTTTTAATAAGTTAATTTTAAAATAAACGAAATAATTATTCTTGCTTGCTCTAACAACGTGCGGTCTATATATTGCGTATGTGTCTATAATTAGCTGCAAAAAAAAAAAAAAAATCAAATCGTAACGATATTATAATCTGTTATTTCAGCAATTATGCCACAAGGACAACTGCTACAAGACTTTCTTTTTGGTGATCTTATATAAGGGAGAAGAGCGGTAAGTCGCCCACATTCAATATATACTGATGTTTGCAAACGCGACATGATAAAACCTATTGTACAATTTGTGCACAGCCATCAGGAGGCCTAATTCTGATCTGATTTTTTAAATGTGATAATATTATCATTGAAGCAAGAGAACTAGCTTGTGCTATATAGGCTAATACAGAATTTTCACGGAAATAAAAAAAAAAAGAAAACATGTTTGATTTCAAGCATTATGATGAACGAAAATCAGGCCTAGTATACCTCTACCAGCTCTAAGTCTTATTGATTAGAGCGCATTGCTTAATATGGGATTTGGGCAGTATTCTGGAAGGAGTTTTCTCGCTAATGACGGTAAAGTAAATGCCATGGTAATTAGAGCACTCGGACGTGTCGCCTTTTTTTTTTTGTACAGGGATGTGGTGGTGTCGTCCTAACGTAAAGTGAAGAGGTCTGTTTGACTTTTCGTGAGAGAGGTACACCTATTTTAAGGACTTCTGCTGGAAGAGCATCAGAGCCAGAAGCTTGATGTCTTTTTTGAGTTTTCCCATTGCCGCCTCAATTGATGGGAAGTCATATCTTTGATTTAACTGTTACCTGCAGAGTTTCAGAAAGGAGACGTCTCAGAGACAATCATTTCGCCTTTAAAAAGTAAATTATCGTGCTCTGTCTTCCGGTTAACATTAACCTGTCATGACGAGACCGGCGGCGTTTCTCAGAGGAGTCATAGTCCGGTATGTTGGGTCGTAGGCAGAAAGAAGCGACTCAAAGATAGTGCAATAGTCTACAGTGTCAGCTTTTCTCTGTGTCTTTTCTGAAAGCTTCAGTCACCATAGACGACCATCTGGCTAATACTAAAGAGCTTTTGGTCGTCTCCAAATGAGAGTATTGTGGAATGGGGTTCTACACCTACCAATGTATACAAGCAGTGGTTTTACACTTTTGTATGCGTCTGAGGACTAGTGTTCTATGTGAGGCGTCAAAGGCTCCACGAACGCTTCCATCAAATGTGCCTTCGCTCCATAATGTGAATACACAGGAATGACTACATTACAAATTACCTTTTTTTTTTGCTGGAGGCAACTGAATAGCTATTTGATATATATGTTGAGGTATGCAATAACTTATTGAAACATTGAAGAGCATAGAAATGTATTTGAAACTTGAAATGGGTTCCGTTGAAATACTGGAATATATTTGTAGAAATACATTTTCCTCAACTTGTTCACATGTAGTAATTTTATTGCAAATTTTTTAAAACTCTTTCAGTGTCAATGGTTAGAAGCAACGGTCATTTTCAAAATAAAACTACTTTAAGTTACCCAAGAATAACAATGTCACAAGATTGACAATCAGCGCTAGCACTGACGGCATGGAAGAAATGTAAATTCGTGGTTTTACTTTAAGTATGAAATATTTTGTTGTTGGTAAGAATCTACAGTGAAAATTTGTTGTTGTTTTTTTTAGTAAACATTTCTAGTGTGAAAACTTATGTTTAGACTACTCCAATGATTAGCGATAAGTGTCCATCTGCTAACACATGCACCATTACATACCGCATTTATATCCAATAAAAAAAACTGCGAAATACATATAGGGTGGGGCGGCACATGCCTCGCGCTGGAAAACTGAATCACTGGATAGATCCAGCTGCAGAGCAAGCATCAAGGAAGGCTCATGGATTGCTGATGGCATACACACCAGAAGTAGATAGAAGGGTGAAAGTACAACGGAGCCTGGTGATTACATATGCCAACCAGTGGCCGCAGATGTGTATCAAGGAGTGGCTTCTTTAGTCACATGAGAAGTCGCAAAGAGAAAATATTGTCTCTTAAAACTTAAAAGATAGAAAGAAAGAGAGCCCCGCCTGCCCTACACCAAATCCGGCCCTGGGTGTGAGGATGACATCAAATATATTTTTTAAGACCCTGAACAGTCCAGTTCAACAAATCGATGTGAATGGCCATCTCCTTAATGTTGTTGACCACTTGACCTATCTAGGCAGCATAACGATGCGTCACAGTCCAGAGAAATAGCCGTCTCGCAAAGGCCAATGGCACTTTTTGGACCTCAGACTGAGAGTATGGCGGAAAAGGTCTTCACCTAGCAACAAAAATCAAATTTTTATAATGTATTGGTTCTCACTACACTCTTGTTTGACTGTGAGACCTTGGTGCTCTAACGAAGGTATTTAAAGGCACCTCGAACGCTTCCAATCAACGGTGCCTTCGCCTCTTGATTGGCATACGTTGACTAGACCACATTACAAACAACTATATTCTGCTGAAGGCTGGAGTGGACAATATAAAAGCACTAATTACCATTCGACACCTGTGCTGGGTTGGACACTTATCCCGCATGGGAGACGACCACACGCCAAAGGCGATCTTTTCTGGCGAGCTTAGAGGAGGACGGCGTAGCAGTGGTGCTGCCCGTTATCGCTAAAAAGATCAACTGGGGCGCCCTTTGCCCTCACTGGCATAGAGGAAAGTAGCTGGCAGCAGATGGCCTCTGAGAGAGATAGTTGGACAGCTCTCTCAAAGGCTGCGGGATAAACATTTGAGACTCAAAGAAAAGCCATTATTGAAGACAAGCGCAGAGGACGGAAAGAAAACTTAAATAGAACGCCAGCGGACAATGGCTTAGTCGGCACAAAATGCGGGAAAATATGCAGGTCGTAACCAGGTTTGCGTAGTCATGTGATACATTGCACTCATCCTTAATCTTCGAAATCGAAGATGTTGCCATTATTATTATCATCATAACTATAACAACTATAACAATAGAGCTATTGTACTTTGCGTCACAGAATAAACATGTTAAACTTTTGAATGGAACCACTGAAGCTCTCAGTGGCCCCAAAGTAAACATAATGCTAGAACTGTATGCTTTTGTTTATACAAGGTCTTACGAAGACATGCAGGACAGGTGAACAAATACGTTCACACCCAATCAGGATGTAGAGAATAGCTAGTATTACGTACAATCATGACTTTTCTCCCTTTAGGAAATGAGCTCATGATATGTTCAATAACTTTAAATCTGAGATTAACGTTTGTAATTTTTTTTTTTACAAAGCTTATATTAACTTGCCCCGCCTGTCTATGTGGTACAAATTGTGCACACTTTATTTCTTCGACATCCTTTTCTCGGATCAAGCTGAAATTTTGTACAATTATTTATAATCGATGACTACTTGGATCAATAAAAAACAAATAACTAATTAGTAAATAATTAATTGTAATTAATAAGATTCATATTATTTAAAGAAAAAGTGAATTAAACCTTGCAGCATTGAGAGACAATGCGGTGATTTAGCAGTTCTTCCTCTTAGATAAGCTTTGCCTTTTTTTAAAAGTTGATTTTTTTTTTATTTTGTTTCATCTTATCTTTAAGAATACCTGTGTAACGCAATGAGGAGATACAAATTGAACTTGTTTATTTTTAAAACAGCACAACAACATGAACAAAAACCAAACGCTGAATCACCACAACGGGGGCACTGAAGCGTGCTGCCTAATGTGTGATGCGTATGATTGGAAATAGACTGTGGAGACATATTCACGGTCCCAGCAGACCACGACACTTTGTTTATGTATGAATGGCTCTAAGCTTGGCCGAATCCATTTTGTCATTGTTCTTGTTGACTTCAACTATATTTTAAATTTTTACTTAAAAATTAAAATGTGTTCCATATATAATCTGTAGAGTATATAACCTGTAGAGTCTATAACCTGTAGAGTATATAACCTGTAGAGTCTATAACCTGTAGAGTATATAACTTGTAGAGTATATTACGTAGTATAAATAAACATTTGAGTATATAAGCTGTGGAGTATATAACCTGTATTGTATATAACCTGTAGGGCATATGACCAGTAGAGAATATAACCTGTATTGAATATAACCTGTAGGGCATATGACCAGTAGAGAATATAACCTGTATTGTATATAACCTGTAGAATGATATATACTAATAATTTAAAAAATGTGAAGGGTACATTCACCATGTATGACATAGATCTAAATCAAATCCACTAGCTAGATCTGTAATACCCAAAATAAGTCTGGTCTGGTCTTATCCAGCTAGATAAAAATATAACTAAAATATAGGCACAGTTCTAACCAATGAAATATCCAATATAAATGAATAGCCAATAGATCAAATCTTAGTTGTACTAAATGATGAAAGTATATCTTTCAACTCTAGAAACTCACGCCCAACTGTCCTGGACAGGAAACAAAGTCCATACTGTTTAATTAAGAGTTGCATTCAATTCAAAAGAACATATCTCAAAGAAAAGAAAACAAATTATCTTCAAGTAAACAACCTGAATTGCCCCCCCCCCCCCTTCTCCTGAGAGGAGACAGAGACTGACCAAAACTCAGTTATGAATATTCTCCCCCTCCTCTAATTTTGCCTGTTTCGGGATAACGTGCATAGTATATAACCTGGCCTGTAGATTATATAACTTGTATATAGCACGTAGTATATATATATATATATATATATATATATATATATATATATATATATATATATATATATATATATATATATATATGTATATAAACGCTTCAGGGACAACCTCAAAGCTTCTCTGGAAGCCTTCAGCATTGACCCCAGCCACCTGGGAGACAGAAGCACATGACAGAGCATCATGGCGTCGCGCTGTGAGAACTGGCGAAAAAATAGCAGAGGACAAGAGAACCGCGCTGGCAGAAGAAAAGCGTCAGAGAAAAAAAAAAAGCAAGGCCAATGACACTAGCTCCAGAGTAATTACCTGCCCAGTGTGCAGCCGAACATTACGGGCTCACATAGGTCTCACCAGCCACTCGAGGAGGCACAGAACCGCAGTGCAAAGCCCTCAGCTCCCATGGATTACAAGAGTGGTCATCATTGAACCACGATGGACGAACTATATATGTAACCTGTAGTGTATATAGCTTGTAGAGTATATAACCTGTAGAGTATATAACCTGTAGTCACTGGCGGATCCAGGGGGGGGGGGGGGGGGCGGAACAATTTTATTATAGAATTCACAAAATTTGTATACGAATTTATTACTTATGTTAATAATATATACTAATTATTTATATTTCAACCTATGTTTAAATTATTTCGCACCCCCCCCCCCTCTAGTATGTTGGCCGATTTGGTGGCGTCGGGAGTGGGCGATGGTATCAATCCCGCCCCCCCATACACTTTCGATTGGGGGGGGCGGTCCAATTTATTTGTAGAAATCACAGCATGCTAACAGAATCTATTAAATATCTATATGATTATAACTTGTTATTGATATTTTAACCGATCTTTATATATTGTCGTATTTTCGTTCCCCTTTTAGCCGATTGGGTGTGGGTGTGGGGGGGGGGGGCGAATACATCTACTGCCTTTCCAACCTAAACCCTGTGAGTGGGGGGGGGGGGGGGCGGTCCGTTTTTATGGAGAAATCATAGTTTGTGAACAAAATTAGTTGAATTAATATATACATTTTATATTTGTCGCTCCCCTTCTGGTATCTTAGCCGATTCGGTGGGGTTGGGGAGAGGGCAATTGCATGTACTGCCCTCCCCACTGTAGCCCTCTGAGTGGGGGGGGGGGGGCGTGTCTATTTTTATGGAGAATCATAGTTTGTGAACAAAATTAGTTGAATGTCAATATAATATAAACTACTTATTGATATGTGACCCATTGTATATTATGTCGTACCACACTCTAATCTCAAATTGTATCATTAGTAAATTTAAATGAAAAAGGGTTGTACCAGGTGGGAGGGGTGATACATGCAATTGCATTTCCCCCATCGGACAAATCAATACTTTTTCTTTTTGTATTATAGTTATGAAATTACAAAATGTAAAAAATCTGTCACTAATATAATTTATATATACTATAAATCAAATTCTTATATCGAGTCGCCCCACACATATTCTTTAAAGCCAAATGCAAACTTTAGCAGAAATTATGAAAGGAGCGAGTATTAATGTTTTCACTCTACCGCCCCTCCCATTTCCAAACAGAGTTTATGTAATTTCACATGAATTTATCATAATTATTTTATGAAGGACTTTGCATTGGAAATGTTAGAATTCAAACGAAATTTCTCAGTATAAGAATCATGATTGAGATGAGTTCTAAACCCACATAGTCTTTTCATAGTCGCCCTTTCCCAACCTTTACTCAATCTGATATTTTTCTAGTTAAAAAAATTTGGGACTATAACTCACAATTTATACTTCAATATTCTTGATTATTATTTATGGAATTTTTTTTTTCGGCGGCGATCCTCAAATCCAAAATCTAAATATGTGGGGTATCTTATCTTTTCAAGGAACACATCGGTTTTATTTGCAATGTATTAGGGGCATATAAATTCATATTAGAATATTTTTCAAGTACAACATTATTGAAAAGGTCCTTTTTTAATAGTATAAATAATGAGCTTTAGGTCAGGAGAATGCGTTTCTGCAGTAAAGAATGCAAGAAAACACTTTTGGCGTCGGGGCTTTGCCCCGAACTCCATTGATGAATAATGAGCTGTAGATCTTAGGAGAATACGTTTCTGCAGTGAAAAAAGCAAGAAAACGCTTTTGGCGTCGGGGCTTCGCTCCGAACTCCATTTATTAATAATGAGCTGTACTTGTCAGGAGAATGCGTTTCTGCGATTAGGAATGCAAGAAAACGCTTTTGGCGTCGGGGCTTCGCCCCGAATTCCATTGATGAATAATGAGCTGTACTTGTCAGGAGAATGTGTTTCTGCAGTGAAGAATGCAATAAAACGCTTTTGGCGTCGGGGCTTCGCTCCGAACTCCATTGATGAATAATGAGCTGTACTTGTCAGGAGAATGTGTTTCTGTAGTGAAGAATGCAAGAAAATGCTTTTGTCGTCGGGGCTTCGCCCCGAACCCCACAATAGAACCTTATAGCGCTGCCCCAGTTTTGTTTTTCGCGAAGGTTGAGAAATGCTGCTTTTTTTATTCTCATATGTATATGTGTGTGTGTGCGTGTGTGTGTGTGTGTGTGTGCTGTACGCATGTTTATGCATATGTTTAGGGTTTACAGGGCGTTAGGGTTAGGGTTTGAAAAAAATTCGCCCCCCCCCCACTCCAAAGTTCTGGATCCGCTAGTGCCTGTAGTGTATTGTTGCTAGACGAGAGTTTTATTAATATTTATCTTGATCATAGACAAACAGAAAACACAATTGAAAGCATTCTCTATTGAATATTTTGTAACAGTCATTGGATCTTGTCTGGTCGAGGCACTATCAAAAGTTGTGTTTATTTGATATCTAGTGCATGTATTGTCACTTACACAAGTCAGGGTGACTTAGACCACGCCCACTGATCACTTCAATTGTTCTTTTCCAAACATTAACATTTATTACGCTCAGGATCATAAATAAATCAACTTGCCAACCTCAAGCGTTCAATCGCCTCAGGGCGCTACGAGTTGCAGGGTAGGTTTATTAGATCACCTCTCGTGTGGCGTAATATTCGTATTTTACTAACCTCCATTGGTGAGCTGAAAACAAAAACATCAATAGAAAAACAATTTGAAAATGTCATCTTTAAAACATTACCAAAGAAAAAGTAACCATCGAAACATAGCAAAAAGCTCCGGAAAGATTCTCGTTGTTTGCGTGGAAATGTTTTTTTAAGAAAACCGTCCTCGACTAGTTTGTTAATGCACGTGCAGTATTTTCTTGGGACTGTCGTCATGACGGTCTTGAATTCGAGTTCGAGTCATCCCCCCCTGTCTTATGGGCACTGTTGCTCCACATTGGAGTCGTTTGGCTAATGCATGAGATGAAATCCGGAATGTATATCTGATGACTCGATATCCATTTGTAGTCTGAGATCCTCGGCTGATGTGAAGAAATGAAAGAATCTTCGTTACGAATTAAAATATTTTAAACAGACCGAACAACAAGCAAAATGAAAAATTAAAAAAATTTCAGCGAAGCTTATGTAAGGGAAAAGACTACACAATTACTGATAAATAAATATATATATATATATATATCAATGTTGCAAAATGCTCTATCTAAAACCAAAATAATTCATTACCACTAATCAATTAACTAATTCGTTTTTTTTTTAATTGATTCATGTGATGTCGTAGACTAAAAGTTATCATGCAAAGTTTGAACTTGATCCGAGAATGGGAAGTGGGAGAAATAACATGCATAAGATATTTGTACCAGACAGACAGACGGGCTGCGTTGATCTAACAATTATAAGACCAGAGGCTGTCCCCCTCAAAATGTTGTATAGCTAGATTTGGCACAACGAAACCTGTGCTTTGCGAAACCGACATTGTCAGATAAAAACTCGTCCACATCACAACAAATAATGACGTAATATAAACATATTAGCACAGCGGCGACGGGGAATTGGCCGCGTGGCAAGGAGTTGATACACTGGCATATTTATGAGGAGTTTGTGAGTTTTAAAAAGAGGATTTGAAAGATTGAATTCAAGTCGTGTAATAAAAGCAGTTGCAAACAACATCTGTATAAAAGCTGATACTTAGGGCCGACGCCTGCCGGACTTCAGACACTACCCATAGTAACCTATCTACACCATTATTTTCAAATGATATTCAAGTCATTCTGTACAACTGGCATATCTGTTCTGTACAACTGATATATCTGTTCTGTCCAACTGATATATCTGTTCTGTCCAACTGGTATATCTGTTCTGTCCAACTGATATATCTGTTATGTCCAACTGGTATATCTGTTCTGTCCAGCTGGTATATCTGTTCTGTACAACTGATATATCTGTTCTGTCCAACTGGTATATATGATCAGTCCAACTGATATATCTGTTCTGTCCAACTGGTATATCTGTTCTGTCCAACTGGTATATCTGTTCTGTCCAACTGATATATCTGTTCTGTCCAACTGGTATATCTGTCTGTCCAACTGGTATATCTGTTCTGTCCAACTGATATATCCACTATTTTATTCTAATGATAAAGATCCACGCGCCAGAATGTTCAAGTTATACACACGTCATTTTTGTTTCTAAACGTCTTTCATGCCATTCTAATCAAAGACTCCCCCACCCACTTTCTGATGTTCAAATGTGTTTCAATTTGGTTCAACACAGACGACACAGAGGTTATGCTAACCGTCCTAAATGTGTAACAACTCTGACTCTATGGTAAAAAAAAAATGAAGGAACTGTACCAGAATTGCCATTCGATATTATTCAAATTAGTTTCTAGTCATAGCATGCTGAAATTGAATATCTTGGCGAGCTCGGTATTCAGCATGACAAAATTGTGGGCAGATAATAAATCACATTTAAGCATGGCATTACTTCCTGTTGCAGCAAATGTTTTGTATTTTTATTTACTGTACAGGATTTAGAAACAAAAATCTACGCTGTTATTTCCCTTGCTTTCAGTGCAAGATTTAAACTCGATTATGTCCAAAAGTATTCAAGATATTGGGCACTTTATAATTCCAGATATTTTATGTTAAAGCCAAAAATGATTTTCGGATACCTTGAACATATAC
The DNA here is from genome assembly GCF_947242115.1 of Biomphalaria glabrata. Classification (NCBI taxonomy): domain Eukaryota; kingdom Metazoa; phylum Mollusca; class Gastropoda; family Planorbidae; genus Biomphalaria; species Biomphalaria glabrata. Next base: position 13,752,034 of record NC_074726.1, read on the forward strand.
ATTTAAGAAATATAAAGATAGTGATATAAGATATCTTTAAATAAAAATCATTATTATTCATAATAAACATACGAAATAAAGCAAACTATGGTAAAAACAAAAGTTCTCTTATTAAAGCGGCACAATTTTCTTCAGCGGAAAGTATTACAAAAGTGGGACTATCCCAGAAGTGAGCTTCGCATGACATTCACCATTCCATATTATTCAAATTAGTTTCTAGTTAATTGTATGTTGAAATTGTATATGTTAGTGTTGTTCTTGTTTAATGTTACCAAATGTTATATCCTATGGCTTGTCGTGTAGTCTGAAGCTGAATGAGGAGTACAGCATTTCATTTTGCCTCCAGCCTGCGCTGAGTATGTTTAATGGGATGATTGGCTTGAGCAGTCTAATCTATTTTATCTAATCTGTTTTATATAAAAAAAAATGCATGCGTTTCCCTTTAATTCCATACCAAATAAAAAAAATTCTGATAACAAACGTTATTGAAGCTTAATAATAACAAGGTAGTGAAACACTTAGAGAAAAATGAATAATTCAGTCGGAACGTGGAAAATAATCACGTAGAGAAAGGGTTAAGCCAACATGCATCTAGACTCGTGGGTCATGCAGTGATTGATTAGTATTGTGAAATTCATCTATAGAGTTACTCCATAAATATAACATTACCATATATTTCAACTCCAGTGTTTTCACAATGTTTATGGGCTGATATCTTGTTTGCTTACTTTCAAGAACGCGATTGTCCTTTCAAAACCGATATTGGATCTAGAGTTGTAGACCTATATCCAGTTCTCTAGCCAAATTCAAATTTATTTCATTTTTTAATTACAAAAAGATAATTGTCAAACTAGAATTTTTCCGGTGTGGCCAATGAGCAATTAATTCTTTTCTCAGCGATCAACTGTTAAATTTCTAGAAATATTGTTAGAGCCGTTTATGAGATCAGCGTCAAGGTTCCACCTTCCACCCACCCACCCTCCATAAAGTTCTGACTTAATTAGAGGTATTGTAAAAAAAAAAAGTTTTTTACATTAAAATAAAATATGTTTTGTTTAATTTATACAGCAAACAATCAAAAAGAAACACAAAGAACCAAAAGAACACAATAAAACAACAAGCAACAGAAAGAACACAAATCATGCACAAACCCAAAGTAAAACAAGATTACAAAGAGAGTTTGCGTTACACAAACTCAGAGGCGGCCCCCGTCGAAGTCGGATCCCTGTCGGATCTGCATATTCGCAAATAATATTCAAGAGGTGATTTAATTTTGATGTAAAATGTTTTACACGTTTCGGATGTTCCTAGAGTTGAAGATAATTACTTCCTAGTCCAAACCTCCCGCAGGACGACGGGGGATGGGAGCGGGCAGGGTTTGAACCCTGGGCCATCCATAAATCTGAACGACAGTCCAGCGCGCAAACCGCACTACCAGGCAGCCATCCAATGGTCAAAAGTAATAATGTTTCAAAGATTCATTTGCCGTAAATTTAAATTTGAATTCAATAAAAAAATAGATTAGTTTTAGTATATTAAAACATTACAATATTGATCAAAACGTTTGGAAATAAAAATCTACACTTTTTTTACACTTTAAGTTTAGAAATTGAAATTCTACATCTTAATCTAGTCTATTTTAGTCTAAACTAGATCTAGAAATTCTAGATCTAGACTCTAAAATAATTTTAATTAGAATATAAATCCAGATCTAGATATACTGTAATAAAAATCTAGATCTAGTTTAAAAAATCTAGATTAGATCTAAATCAAGATATCATTCCTTTTTTAAACGCGAGTCACATAACGAGGCTTAATAAACATTACTATGCCGAGTTCTTTTTTCATTTCGTTTGAAGAATTTATTCCATATAACGTCAGAGGGAAAAAAAAACACTACGTCACACGGCCTAGCTAGACTAAAAATCGCCTTCATCTATAAGAGCCATTTATCGAGTGTTCATAGACTTTGGTGCACCGAGTGCGTTCTTTAAGCATTTCATTTAAAGAATTCATTCCATATGACGTCAAAGGAAAAAAAAACACTACGTCACACGGCCTAGCTAGAATAAAAATCGCCTTCATCATTACGAGCCTTTTATCGAGTGTTCATAGACATTGGTGCACCGAGTGCGTTCTTTTAGCATTTCTTTTAAAGAATTCATTCCATATGACGTCAAAGGAAAAAAAAACACTACGTCACAAGGCCTAGCTAGACTAAAAATCACCTTTATCAACACGAGCCATTTCTCGAGTGTTCATAGACATTGGTGCACCGAGTGCGTTCTTTTAGCATTTCATTTAAAGAATTCATTCCATGTGACGTCAAAGGAAAAAAAAACACTACGTCACACGGCTTAGTTAGACTAAAATATGTTTTCATTAATACAAGCAATTTTTTCGAGGGTTAATAGACATTGGTGCACCGAGTGCGTTCTTTTAACATTACATTTAAAGAGTCCATTCATATGACGTCAAAGAAAAAAAATTCCATTACCTCACAATAGGCTAGTACCGGTACCATAAAAAAAAATGTCTTTATTTACACGAGATATTTAACGAGGGTTCATAGACATTTGTGCACTGAGTTCTAATAGATATTATTTAAAAAGGATCAAAGCCGCATTGTTTTTGCGTTTTGTCTGTCAGTCGGTCTGTCCGTTATCTTGATATAAAAAAAACAACTAAAAGTTATTAAAAATTGATTAACCTTTATTTTACGTTTCAAAACATCGCAATAATTTTTAGGTATGAACACAATTGAAAAGTTTATATAATAGATTGTTCCGGATGTTTGTATAAATAGTAAAAGAAAAAGAGAATTTCAGATAAATGTAATACCGTTAATTAAATTTTTTGGATGGTCTCGTATAAAAATTAGATGTACTACAGCCACGTGGAGAGATTTTCATACCTTACTTTGGTGTTTGGATTCTGTTTTCCTTAAAAATCGGAACATAATATTAACGATAATTAGATTTTTTAATGTTTTAGGTAGAAAGTTAAATGTACTGTAAGGGAGTAGTGAGTTAAAATATTTTTCATAAAAATCCGTAAAAACATTATTTCGTAAATGAGAAGATTATTTGTTTATTAATTAGAAGAGGGAGTTTAAACAATTATTTGGCGTTAGTAGATTTTTAAATAAATTCGGAAATTTCTGGCGACGATTTGTAAGAAACAAAATCCGGAACTTTCTTTATCGATTACAAAACTTCTATGTTATGTTTTACAAGAAAATTAAATGTCTAAAAAGTAATTTTCAGTAATCAATTCTAGTAAATTACTTTTTTTAAAAGCCTTATGCGATTTCAAACAATCATTAGGCATAATTCATGTTTTATAAAACAATATCCGGAACTTTTTTACACTTAATGAAATATAAGTCAGTATAGAGATTTTGATTTAGCCTTAATATGCTATTTACATAAAATACGGAACAACATATTATTGATAATGTGTTTTTGCAAAGTTTAAGCATGGAAATTGAATGTAATATAAGTTAGAAGAGCAAACAAACATTTGTTGGCGTTGATTAGTTTTGCACAAAAAAATCCGGAACAATCAATTATTAGATACTTAAAACTATTGAGATGTTATGGGAGGAACATTAAAGGGTAAATCAGATTTTCAATAGCTTTTAGAGTTCTAGTTTTTTAAATCTAATCGTGACGGACAGACCGACCAACAGACAAAACGCACAAAAATAAGCTTCTTTTATTCGGATGGGGGCACTAAACAAAAAAAAATAAAATCTGATTTTTTTAAAAAGTTTAAGGAATTGGTTTAGCACCTGATCATGTTGCGACGTTACGCTACTGCACGAAAATCGCTGCATAAAAAGTCCATTTAAAAAAATGTGCGTGATATTTACATACAAAGTGCATTATTAGCCTTTATAAACAAACAGAAATGTTTTCTTTCAATTTTAGCAGCTAGTTGACCAGAAAAAACGTCTTTAACTATTATTTATATTTGTTGTAAACATTTCCTGTACATTTTTAAAATATATTTGACTTAGTGATACTAAAAATACACAGAAACTGTTCATCTTTGTTAGCATATTGTAACATTGCCTCCCTTACATTTACGTAATTGTTTTAGAATTGGTGTATTTTTATGAAAAAATCGCTTGCATAATTAATTTTATAAATTAAACGGTTTGCTTTTAGAAAACCAAAAGTAGCCGTTGCACCTAAACTTTTCAAGCCGGATTTAATGATGAAATAATATTTTTCATATCTCTTCTAGTTTTCGAGATCTGAGTGTGACAGACGGACAGACGGACATTTTGCACAAACCTAATAGCGGCTTTTTCCCCTTACGGGGGCCGCTAAAAACAACAACAACAGAATGTCAACTCAACAAAAATATAAGTTACAAAAAAAAAAAACGACAAAAAAAAAGAACAAAACAACACACACAAAAAAAAAACAAGAACATAGGAACTTAATAACAGAACACAACTCAAAGAATCTATAAAATATATATGAAACCCATCGAAGTCACCAATGGACCAGGAATATTTAAGCCATAGTCTTGTTTTCATCGTTTACATTAATAAAATTGTAAAAAATCATTTGGCGTTTTTTTTTTCACATAAAAGCAAACATCACAACACTTTATCTTTGATAAGACTTTATTTATTCCAGAAGAGTTAGAAGAGATCCAACTGATCACCTAAATAAGTAGAGTAGAGATCCAACTGATCACCTAAATAAGTAGAGTAGAGATCCAACTGATATCCTAGAAAGTAGAGTAGAGATCCAACAGATCACCTAGAAAGTAGAGTAGAGATCCAACTGATCACCTAGAAAGTAGAGTAGAGATCCAACTGATCACCTAGAAAGTAGAGTAGAGATCCAACTGATCACCTAGAAAGTAGAGTAGAGATCCAACTGATCACCTAGAAAGTAGAGTAGAGATCCAACTGATCACCTAGAAAGTAGAGTAGAGATCCAACTGATCACCTAGAAAGTAGAGTAGAGATCCAACTGATCACCTAAAACGTTAAGTAGAGATCCAACTGATCACCTAGAAAGTAGAGTAGAGATCCAACTGATCACCTAAAAAGTTAAGTAGAGATCCAACTGATCACCTAAAAAGTTAAGTAGAGATCCAACTGATCACCTAGAAAGTAGAGTAGAGATCCAACTAATCACCTAGGAAGTAGAGTAGAGATCCAACTGATCACCTAGAAAGTAGAGTAAAGATCCAACTGATCACCTAAAAAGTTAAGTAGAGATCCAACTGATCACCTAGAAAGTAGAGTAGAGATCCAACTGATCACCTAAAAAGTTAAGTAGAGATCCAACTGATCACCTAAAAAGTTAAGTAGAGATCCAACTGATCACCTAAAAAGTTAAGTAGAGTAGAGATCCAACTGATCACCTAAAAAGTTAAGTAGAGTAGAGATCCAACTCATCACCTAGAAAGTAGAGTAGAGATCCAACTGATCACCTAAAAAGTTAAGTAGAGTAGAGATCCAACTGATCACCTAGAAAGTAGAGTAGAGATCTAACTGATCACCTAAAAAGTTAAGTAGAGATCCAACTGATCACCTAGAAAGTTAAGTAGAGATCCAACTGATCACCTAGAAAGTAGAGTAGAGATCCAACTGATCACCTAAATAAGTAGAGTAGAGATCCAACTGATATCCTAGAAAGTAGAGTAGAGATCCAACAGATCACCTAGAAAGTAGAGTAAAGATCCAACTGATCACCTAAAAAGTTAAGTAGAGATCCAACTGATCACCTAGAAAGTAGAGTAGAGATCCAACTGATCACCTAAAAAGTTAAGTAGAGATCCAACTGATCACCTAAAAAGTTAAGTAGAGATCCAACTGATCACCTAAAAAGTTAAGTAGAGTAGAGATCCAACTGATCACCTAAAAAGTTAAGTAGAGTAGAGATCCAACTGATCACCTAAAAAGTTAAGTAGAGTAGAGATCCAACTGATCACCTAAAAAGTTAAGTAGAGTAGAGATCGAACTGATCACCTAGAAAGTAGAGTAGAGATCCAACTGATCACCTAAAAAGTTAAGTAGAGTAGAGATCCAACTGATCACCTAGAAAGTAGAGTAGAGATCCAACTGATCACCTAGAACGTAGAGTAGAGATCCAACTGATCACCTAAAAAGTTAAGTAGATTAGATATCCAACTGATCACCTAAAAAGTTAAGTAGAGTAGAGATCCAACTGATCACCTAAAAAGTTAAGTAGAGTAGAGATCCAACTGATCACCTAGAAAGTAGAGTAGAGATCCAACTGATCACCTAAAAAGTTAAGTAGAGTATATAGAGATCCAACTGATCACCTAGAAAGTAGAGTAGAGATTCAACTGATCACCTAGAAAGTAGAGTAGAGATCCAACTGATCACCTAGAAAGTAGAGTAGAGATCCAACTGATCACCGAGAAAGTAGAGTAGAGATCCAACTGATCACCTAAAAAGTTAAGTAGAGATCCAACTGATCACCTAAAAAGTTAAGTAGAGATCCAACTGATCACCTAGAAAGTAGAGTAGAGATCCAACTGATCACCTAAAAAGTTAAGTAGAGATCCAACTGATCACCTAGAAAGTTAAGTAGAGATCCAACTGATCACCTAGAAAGTAGAGTAGAGATCCAACTGATCACCTAAAAAGTTAAGTAGAGATCCAACTGATCACCTAGAATGTAGAGTAGAGATCCAACTGATCACCTAAAAAGTTAAGTAGAGATCCCACTGATCACCTAGAAAGTAGAGTAGAGATCCAACTGATCACCTAAATAAGTAGAGTAGAGATCCAACTGATCACCTAAAAAGTTAAGTAGAGATCCAACTGATCACCTAGAAAGTAGAGTAGAGATCCAACTGATCACCTAGAAAGTAGAGTAGAGATCCAACTGATCACCTAGAAAGTAGAGTAGAGATCCAACTGATCACCTAGAAAGTAGAGTAGAGATCCAACTGATCACCTAGAAAGTAGAGTAGAGATCCAACTGATCACCTAGAAAGTAGAGTAGAGATCCAACTGATCACCTAAAACGTTAAGTAGAGATCCAACTGATCACCTAGAAAGTAGAGTAGAGATCCAACTGATCACCTAAAAAGTTAAGTAGAGATCCAACTGATCACCTAAAAAGTTAAGTAGAGATCCAACTGATCACCTAGAAAGTAGAGTAGAGATCCAACTAATTACCTAGGAAGTAGAGTAGAGATCCAACTGATCACCTAGAAAGTAGAGTAAAGATCCAACTGATCACCTAAAAAGTTAAGTAGAGATCCAACTGATCACCTAGAAAGTAGAGTAGAGATCCAACTGATCACCTAAAAAGTTAAGTAGAGATCCAACTGATCACCTAAAAAGTTAAGTAGAGATCCAACTGATCACCTAAAAAGTTAAGTAGAGTAGAGATCCAACTGATCACCTAAAAAGTTAAGTAGAGTAGAGATCCAACTCATCACCTAGAAAGTAGAGTAGAGATCCAACTGATCACCTAAAAAGTTAAGTAGAGTAGAGATCCAACTGATCACCTAGAAAGTAGAGTAGAGATCTAACTGATCACCTAAAAAGTTAAGTAGAGATCCAACTGATCACCTAGAAAGTTAAGTAGAGATCCAACTGATCACCTAGAAATTAGAGTAGAGATCCAACTGATCACCTAAAAAGTTAAGTAGAGATCCAACTGATCACCTAGAATGTAGAGTAGAGATCCAACTAATCACCTAAAAAGTTAAGTAGAGATCCAACTGATCACCTAGAAAGTAGAGTAGAGATCCAACTGATCACCTAAATAAGTAGAGTAGAGATCCAACTGATCACCTAAAAAGTTAAGTAGAGATCCAACTGATCACCTAGAAAGTAGAGTAGAGATCCAACTGATCACCTAAATAAGTAGAGTAGAAATCCAACTGATCACCTAAAAAGTTAAGTATAGATCCAACTGATCACCTAGAAAGTAGAGTAGAGATCCAACTGATCACCTAGAAAGTAGAGTAGAGATCCAACTGATCACCTAGAAAGTAGAGTAGAGATCCGACTGATCACCTAGAAAGTAGAGTAGAGATCCAACTGATCACCTAGAAAGTAGAGTAGAGATCCAACTGATCACCTAAAAAGTTAAGTAGAGATCCAACTGATCACCTAAAAAGTTAAGTAGAGATCCAACTGATCACCTAGAAAGTAGAGTAGAGATCCAACTGATCACCTAAAAAGTTAAGTAGAGATCCAACTGATCACCTAAAAAGTTAAGTAGAAATCCAACTGATCACCTAGAAAGTAGAGTAGAGATCCAACTGATCACCTAGAAAGTAGAGTAGAGATCCAACTGATCACCTAAAACGTTAAGTAGAGATCCAACTGATCACCTAGATAGTAGAGTAGAGATCCAACTAATCACCTAAAAAGTTAAGTAGAGATCCAACTGATCACCTAAAAAGTTAAGTAGAGATCCAACTGATCACCTAGAAAGTAGAGTAGAGATCCAACTGATCACCTAGAAAGTAGAGTAGAGATCCAACTGATCACCTAGAAAGTAGAGTAAAGATCCAACTGATCACCTAAAAAGTTAAGTAGAGATCCAACTGATCACCTAGAAAGTAGAGTAGAGATCCAACTGATCACCTAAAAAGTTAAGTAGAGATCCAACTGATCACCTAAAAAGTTAAGTAGAGATCCAACTGATCACCTAAAAAGTTAAGTAGAGTAGAGATCCAACTGATCACCTAAAAAGTTAAGTAGAGTAGAGATCCAACTGATCACCTAGAAAGTAGAGTAGAGATCCAACTGATCACCTAAAAAGTTAAGTAGAGTAGAGATCCAACTGATCACCTAGAAAGTAGAGTAGAGATCCAACTGATCACCTAGAACGTAGAGTAGAGATCCAACTGATCACCTAAAAAGTTAAGTAGAGTAGAGATCCAACTGATCACCTAAAAAGTTAAGTAGAGTAGAGATCCAACTGATCACCTAAAAAGTTAAGTAGAGTAGAGATCCAACTGATCACCTAGAAAGTAGAGTAGAGATCCAACTGATCACCTAAAAAGTTAAGTAGAGTAGAGATCCAACTGATCACCTAGAAAGTAGAGTAGAGATTCAACTGATCACCTAAAAAGTTAAGTAGAGATTTAACTGATCACCTAGAAAGTAGAGTAGAGATCCAACTGATCGCCTAAAAAGTAGAGTAGAGATCCAACTGATCACCTAGAAAGTTAAGTAGAGATCCAACTGATCACCTAGAAAGTAGAGTAGAGATCCAACTGATCACCTAGAAACTAGAGTAGAGATCCAACTGATCACCTAAAAAGTTAAGTAGAGATCCAACTGATCACCTAGAAAGTAGAGTAGAGATCCAACTGATCACCTAAAAAGTTAAGTAGAGATCCAACTGATCACCTAAAAAGTTAAGTAGAAATCCAACTGATCACCTAGAAAGTAGAGTAGAGATCCAACTGATCACCTAAATAAGTAGAGTAGAGATCCAACTGATCACCTAAAAAGTTAAGTAGAGATCCAACTGATCACCTAGAAAGTAGAGTAGAGATCCAACTGATCACCTAAATAAGTAGAATAGAGATCCAACTGATCACCTAAAAAGTTAAGTATAGATCCAACTGATCACCTAGAAAGTAGAGTAGAGATCCAACTGATCACCTAGAAAGTAGAGTAGAAATCCAACTGATCACCTAGAAAGTAGAGTAGAGATCCAACTGATCACCTAGAAAGTAGAGTAGAGATCCAACTGATCACCTAGAAAGTAGAGTAGAGATCCAACTGATCACCTAAAAAGTTAAGTAGAGATCCAACTGATCACCTAAAAAGTTAAGTAGAGATCCAACTGATCACCTAGAAAGTAGAGTAGAGATCCAACTGATCACCTAAAAAGTTAAGTAGAGATCCAACTGATCACTTAAAAAGTTAAGTAGAAATCCAACTGATCACCTAGAAAGTAGAGTAGAGATCCAACTGATCACCTAGAAAGTAGAGTAGAGATCCAACTGATCACCTAAAAAGTTAAGTAGAGATCCAACTGATCACCTAAAAAGTTAAGTAGAGATCCAACTGATCACCTAGAAAGTAGAGTAGAGATCCAACTGATCACCTAAAAAGTTAAGTAGAGATCCAACTGATCACCTAGAAAGTAGAGTAGAGATCCAACTGATCACCTAGAAAGTAGAGTAGAGATCCAACTGATCACCTAAAAAGTTAAGTAGAGATCCAACTGATCACCTAAAAAGTTAAGTAGAGATCCAACTGATCACCTAAAAAGTTAAGTAGAGTAGAGATCCAACTGATCACCTAAAAAGTTAAGTAGAGTAGAGATCCAACTGATCACCTAAAAAGTTAAGTAGAGTAGAGATCCAACTGATCACCTAAAAAGTTAAGTAGAGTAGAGATCCAACTGATCACCTAGAAAGTAGAGTAGAGATCCAACTGATCACCTAAAAAGTTAAGTAGAGTAGAGATCCAACTGATCACCTAGAAAGTAGAGTAGAGATCCAACTGATCACCTAAATAAGTAGAGTAGAGATCCAACTGATCACCTAAAAAGTTAAGTAGAGATCCAACTGATCACCTAGAAAGTAGAGTAGAGATCCAACTGATCACCTAAATAAGTAGAGTAGAAATCCAACTGATCACCTAAAAAGTTAAGTATAGATCCAACTGATCACCTAGAAAGTAGAGTAGAGATCCAACTGATCACCTAGAAAGTAGAGTAGAGATCCAACTGATCACCTAGAAAGTAGAGTAGAGATCCGACTGATCACCTAGAAAGTAGAGTAGAGATCCAACTGATCACCTAGAAAGTAGAGTAGAGATCCAACTGATCACCTAAAAAGTTAAGTAGAGATCCAACTGATCACCTAAAAAGTTAAGAAGAGATCCAACTGATCACCTAGAAAGTAGAGTAGAGATCCAACTGATCACCTAAAAAGTTAAGTAGAGATCCAACTGATCACCTAAAAAGTTAAGTAGAAATCCAACTGATCACCTAGAAAGTAGAGTAGAGATCCAACTGATCACCTAGAAAGTAGAGTAGAGATCCAACTGATCACCTAAAACGTTAAGTAAAGATCCAACTGATCACCTAGATAGTAGAGTAGAGATCCAACTAATCACCTAAAAAGTTAAGTAGAGATCCAACTGATCACCTAAAAAGTTAAGTAGAGATCCAACTGATCACCTAGAAAGTAGAGTAGAGATCCAACTGATCACCTAGAAAGTAGAGTAGAGATCCAACTGATCACCTAGAAAGTAGAGTAAAGATCCAACTGATCACCTAAAAAGTTAAGTAGAGATCCAACTGATCACCTAGAAAGGAGAGTAGAGATCCAACTGATCACCTAAAAAGTTAAGTAGAGATCCAACTGATCACCTAAAAAGTTAAGTAGAGATCCAACTGATCACCTAAAAAGTTAAGTAGAGTAGAGATCCAACTGATCACCTAAAAAGTTAAGTAGAGTAGAGATCCAACTGATCACCTAGAAAGTAGAGTAGAGATCCAACTGATCACCTAAAAAGTTAAGTAGAGTAGAGATCCAACTGATCACCTAGAAAGTAGAGTAGAGATCCAACTGATCACCTAGAACGTAGAGTAGAGATCCAACTGATCACCTAAAAAGTTAAGTAGAGTAGAGATCCAACTGATCACCTAAAAAGTTAAGTAGAGTAGAGATCCAACTGATCACCTAAAAAGTTAAGTAGAGTAGAGATCCAACTGATCACCTAGAAAGTAGAGTAGAGATCCAACTGATCACCTAAAAAGTTAAGTAGAGTAGAGATCCAACTGATCACCTAGAAAGTAGAGTAGAGATTCAACTGATCACCTAAAAAGTTAAGTAGAGATTTAACTGATCACCTAGAAAGTAGAGTAGAGATCCAACTGATCGCCTAAAAAGTAGAGTAGAGATCCAACTGATCACCTAGAAAGTTAAGTAGAGATCCAACTGATCACCTAGAAAGTAGAGTAGAGATCCAACTGATCACCTAGAAACTAGAGTAGAGATCCAACTGATCACCTAAAAAGTTAAGTAGAGATCCAACTGATCACCTAGAAAGTAGAGTAGAGATCCAACTGATCACCTAAAAAGTTAAGTAGAGATCCAACTGATCACCTAAAAAGTTAAGTAGAAATCCAACTGATCACCTAGAAAGTAGAGTAGAGATCCAAATGATCACCTAAATAAGTAGAGTAGAGATCCAACTGATCACCTAAAAAGTTAAGTAGAGATCCAACTGATCACCTAGAAAGTAGAGTAGAGATCCAACTGATCACCTAAATAAGTAGAATAGAGATCCAACTGATCACCTAAAAAGTTAAGTATAGATCCAACTGATCACCTAGAAAGTAGAGTAGAGATCCAACTGATCACCTAGAAAGTAGAGTAGAAATCCAACTGATCACCTAGAAAGTAGAGTAGAGATCCAACTGATCACCTAGAAAGTAGAGTAGAGATCCAACTGATCACCTAGAAAGTAGAGTAGAGATCCAACTGATCACCTAAAAAGTTAAGTAGAGATCCAACTGATCACCTAAAAAGTTAAGTAGAGATCCAACTGATCACCTAGAAAGTAGAGTAGAGATCCAACTGATCACCTAAAAAGTTAAGTAGAGATCCAACTGATCACTTAAAAAGTTAAGTAGAAATCCAACTGATCACCTAGAAAGTAGAGTAGAGATCCAACTGATCACCTAGAAAGTAGAGTAGAGATCCAACTGATCACCTAAAAAGTTAAGTAGAGATCCAACTGATCACCTAAAAAGTTAAGTAGAGATCCAACTGATCACCTAGAAAGTAGAGTAGAGATCCAACTGATCACCTAAAAAGTTAAGTAGAGATCCAACTGATCACCTAGAAAGTAGAGTAGAGATCCAACTGATCACCTAGAAAGTAGAGTAGAGATCCAACTGATCACCTAAAAAGTTAAGTAGAGATCCAACTGATCACCTAAAAAGTTAAGTAGAGATCCAACTGATCACCTAAAAAGTTAAGTAGAGTAGAGATCCAACTGATCACCTAAAAAGTTAAGTAGAGTAGAGATCCAACTGATCACCTAAAAAGTTAAGTAGAGTAGAGATCCAACTGATCACCTAAAAAGTTAAGTAGAGTAGAGATCCAACTGATCACCTAGAAAGTAGAGTAGAGATCCAACTGATCACCTAAAAAGTTAAGTAGAGTAGAGATCCAACTGATCACCTAGAAAGTAGAGTAGAGATCCAACTGATCACCTAGAACGTCGAGTAGAGATCCAACTGATCACCTAAAAAGTTAAGTAGAGTAGAGATCCAACTGATCACCTAAAAAGTTAAGTAGAGTAGAGATCCAACTGATCACCTAAAAAGTTAAGTAGAGTAGAGATCCAACTGATCACCTAGAAAGTAGAGTAGAGATCCAACTTATCACCTAAAAAGTTAAGTAGAGTAGAGATCCAACTGATTACCTAGAAAGTAGAGTAGAGATCCAACTGATCACCTAGAACGTAGAGTAGAGATCCAACTGATCACCTAAAAAGTTAAGTAGAGTAGAGATCCAACTGATCACCTAAAAAGTTAAGTAGAGTAGAGATCCAACTGATCACCTAAAAAGTTAAGTAGAGTAGAGATCCAACTGATCACCTAGAAAGTAGAGTAGAGATCCAACTGATCACCTAAAAAGTTAAGTAGAGTAGAGATCCAACTGATCACCTAGAAAGTAGAGTAGAGATTCAACTGATCACCTAGAAAGTAGAGTAGAGATCCAACTGATCACCTAGAAAGTAGAGTAGAGATCCAACTGATCACCTAAAAAGTTAAGTAGAGATCCAACTGATCACCTAAAAAGTTAATTAGAGATCCAACTGATCACCTAGAAAGTAGAGTAGAGATCCAACTGATCACCTAAAAAGTTAAGTAGAGATCCAACTGATCACCTAGAAAGTTAAGTAGAGATCCAACTGATCACCTAGAAAGTAGAGTAGAGATCCAACTGATCACCTAGAAAGTAGAGTAGAGATCCAACTGATCACCTAAATAAGTAGAGTAGAGATCCAATTGATCACCTAAATAAGTAGAGTAGAGATCCAACTGATCACCTAAAAAGTTAAGTAGAGATCCAACTGATCACCTAGAAAGTAGAGTAGAGATCCAACTGATCACCTAGAAAGTAGAGTAGAGATCCAACTGATCACCTAAAAAGTTAAGTAGAGATCCAACTGATCACCTAAAAAGTTAAGTAGAGATCCAACTGATCACCTAAATAAGTAGAGTAGAGATCCAACTGATCACCTAAAAAGTTAAGTAGAGATCCAACTGATCACCTAGAAAGTAGAGTAGAGATCCAACTGATCACCTAGAAAGTAGAGTAGAGATCCAACTGATTACCTAAAAAGTTTAGTAGAGATCCAACTGATCACCTAGAAAGTAGAGTAGAGATCCAACTGATCACCTAAAAAGTTAAGTAGAGATCCAACTGATCACCTAAAAAGTTAAGTAGAGTAGAGATCCAACTGATCACCTAGAAAGTAGAGTAGAGATCCAACTGATCACCTAAAAAGTTAAGTAGAGTAGAGATCCAACTGATCACCTAGAAAGTAGAGTAGAGATCCAACTGATCACCTAGAACGTCGAGTAGAGATCCAACTGATCACCTAAAAAGTTAAGTAGAGTAGAGATCCAACTGATCACCTAAAAAGTTAAGTAGAGTAGAGATCCAACTGATCACCTAAAAAGTTAAGTAGAGTAGAGATCCAACTGATCACCTAGAAAGTAGAGTAGAGATCCAACTGATCACCTAAAAAGTTAAGTAGAGTAGAGATCCAACTGATTACCTAGAAAGTAGAGTAGAGATCCAACTGATCACCTAGAACGTAGAGTAGAGATCCAACTGATCACCTAAAAAGTTAAGTAGAGTAGAGATCCAACTGATCACCTAAAAAGTTAAGTAGAGTAGAGATCCAACTGATCACCTAAAAAGTTAAGTAGAGTAGAGATCCAACTGATCACCTAGAAAGTAGAGTAGAGATCCAACTGATCACCTAAAAAGTTAAGTAGAGTAGAGATCCAACTGATCACCTAGAAAGTAGAGTAGAGATTCAACTGATCACCTAGAAAGTAGAGTAGAGATCCAACTGATCACCTAGAAAGTAGAGTAGAGATCCAACTGATCACCTAGAAAGTAGAGTAGAGATCCAACTGATCACCTAAAAAGTTAAGTAGAGATCCAACTGATCACCTAAAAAGTTAAGTAGAGATCCAACTGATCACCTAGAAAGTAGAGTAGAGATCCAACTGATCACCTAAAAAGTTAAGTAGAGATCCAACTGATCACCTAGAAAGTTAAGTAGAGATCCAACTGATCACCTAGAAAGTAGAGTAGAGATCCAACTGATCACCTAGAAAGTAGAGTAGAGATCCAACTGATCACCTAAATAAGTAGAGTAGAGATCCAATTGATCACCTAAATAAGTAGAGTAGAGATCCAACTGATCACCTAAAAAGTTAAGTAGAGATCCAACTGATCACCTAGAAAGTAGAGTAGAGATCCAACTGATCACCTAGAAAGTAGAGTAGAGATCCAACTGATCACCTAAAAAGTTAGGTAGAGATCCAACTGATCACCTAAAAAGTTAAGTAGAGATCCAACTGATCACCTAAATAAGTAGAGTAGAGATCCAACTGATCACCTAAAAAGTTAAGTAGAGATCCAACTGATCACCTAGAAAGTAGAGTAGAGATCCAACTGATCACCTAGAAAGTAGAGTAGAGATCCAACTGATCACCTAAAAAGTTAAGTAGAGATCCAACTGATGACCTAGAAAGTAGAGTAGAGATCCAACTGATCACCTAAATAAGTAGAGTAGAGATCCAACTGATCACCTAAAAAGTTAAGTAGAGATCCAACTGATCACCTAGAAAGTAGAGTAGAGATCCAACTGATCACCTAGAAAGTAGAGTAGAGATCCAACTGATCACCTAAAAAGTTAAGTAGAGATCCAACTGATCACCTAGAAAGTAGAGTAGAGATCCAACTGATCACCTAAATAAGTAGAGTAGAGATCCAACTGATTACCTAGAAAGTTAAGTAGAGATCCAACTGATCACCTAGAAAGTAGAGTAGAGATCCAACTGATAACCTAGAAAGTAGAGTAGAGATCCAACTGATCACCTAAAAAGTTAAGTAGAGATCCAACTGATCACCTAGAAAGTAGAGTAGAGATCCAACTGATCACCTAAAAAGTTAAGTAGAGA
Organism: Biomphalaria glabrata; assembly: GCF_947242115.1. Classification (NCBI taxonomy): domain Eukaryota; kingdom Metazoa; phylum Mollusca; class Gastropoda; family Planorbidae; genus Biomphalaria; species Biomphalaria glabrata. The sequence goes on from NC_074726.1 coordinate 13,768,242, forward strand.
TCCAACTGATCACCTAAAAAGTTAAGTAGAGATCCAACTGATCACCTAGAAACAGAATGGAAACCTCCCAGACAGTGTCTGTGGCACCTGGTGCGTTAGCTCAAGGTGTCATCCCTTCCCATCAACTTTCTTCAAATATGTTCCAATAAACACTATTGCTAGTGAGTTGTTTTTGTTGAACAAATACAGTGAACTGATTACCTACTACTAATAAACACTAGTGCTAATTAGTTCTTTTTGTTGAACAAATACAGTGAGCTGATTACCTACTATTATTGAGTTTTACTCAAATGTAAAATGAGTGTCGATTCTATTATAAAATGACACTGTTTATGTTATTGCAAATTTTATAATGATATTTATTAAAATAAGAAACAGACTGAACATCATATGAACATGTTTCTTTTCTTATACTTTATAACGTTGTGCTTTGACATTTAAACTTACACTACAATCTAGACGTGTCGAGGCATGTTTGGGCATATATCTAGAGATTTTAATATAATTATCTTTTCCTATGTGTCTGCTTTTGCCAAGATATAATTTTTAAAACTTGGTTGTCATCCCCAAAATCGTTTCACACTGTGCTACCGAACCCCTCGCACCCCCCTATTGACGCTACTGCTACTAGATAGGCCTACGTACCTTTCCCCAACAATGTCGATTAATATATTGGAGTAGACGGGCTAGGAAATTAAAAAAAATAGCCCGCACAAATAACCGGTTTCCCATGTGAACAGCATAGTGCACTATTACCAACTTAATTTGTAGACTAGTTCTAGATGTTGTGTAGATATCTAGGTCTAGACCTAGTATCTAGACTAGGTCTAGATCTCGAGTCTTGATTTGGTCTAGATCTCGAATCTAGACTAGGTGTAGATTAAGATCTAGAACTAAATCTAGAATACAGGCTATATCTAGAATGTAGACTAGAATCTAGACTAGACCTGGAATCTAGATATATAATCTAGATCTAGAATAGAATTCGTATGACTTTAAATCTTAAAATTACTAGAGTTAGGAAATTAATATGTTCAGGATTAGATGTAGATCTAGTAAATTCTAGTAGGCCTAGTACTGGATAATAAATAATGCACTATGCTGTTCGCATCACATTCACTTCTTAATGTGATACTGCTGTTTACATAATAAATAAATCTGCAGCCCTAAACTGTAAGAAGATAAACTATTTCCTTAATAATTTATAGATGTAAATTTTGTTCAATACGTTCAAATCTAAAGCTAGATCTACACCTGGCCTCTGTTGTATCTAATTTAGACTGTTGTCAAGTGTATAATGAAGATATGTCAAAACCACGCGCTATAAAAGTAGTTTGTTTTTTGTAACTTTAAACTAAAACAAAGTTCGTATTAAAATTATATTTAAAAACAATATTTGAATCAGTATTCTATTTCATGAGTTAGTTAATAAATGGCTAATCTATTTTATAATTATCCATTGATACTTTTTTCATTGTGACCTTAGACTTAGATGCTAAGTTTTTTTTTACCAATGCGGCGATGCGCGAATCTATGAATGAAGCTCCATTTTATTAATTAAGAAGTCTGTGGCTTTTTCAAAGACTTACCTCCCCTGAAGTTTTTCATTTAAAAGTGGTGTATTTGAAAAAATCTGCTTGCATAGATAATTTTAAAAATTAGATTTTCGGAAAAGTAAAAAGAAAAAAATAGCCGTTGCATCAGAACTTTGAATGATCTAAAATATCATGATGTCCGATTTTCATTTTCTCTTCTAGTTTCTGAGATCTAAAAGGGACAGACGGACAGACACAAAACTAATAGCTTTTTTTTCCCCTTTCGGGTGCCGCTAAAAATGTTTTTAAAAAGCACATACACAAAACTATGAAGTCAAGACATATAAAACAGCGTGAAGTGGTCAACATTAGGATAGAATTAAAACAATTTATGCTTCAGTCTCATACTGTCTCTATAGAAATAAAACAGTTAACACTATCTCATAGTAAATGACAAGTTGATAGGCTCTACTAGTAAGATTAATATTTCATAGCATCTTAGTTTAAAAGCTTTTGGAATGATATAAAGGAATGGGTTATAATATTAACTCCACCCAGTGCGCCCTCAACCGAAACCTTAAATACGCCTCAAACGTAGTTTAAAAGGGGTTCGAAAAACGTCATTGCGACATTCATTCATTTCACCCTAGAAAAGATAGAGTTGAAATCCAAAAGAAAACTTAGCTGCGCCTTCCAGCGTAATCTGCATTCCGGGGGGGGGGACACACGATTTCCACTTTGAATAAATGCAGTCTGAACAAGAAATAAAGGTCGGATGAACATATGAACTTATGTATATCACAATTACATCAACTATTGAACTACTATTGAACTACTAATGAAATAACCATACATCAGGCTCCTGTCTTGTGTTTTATATTGGCAACACCGCCGAGAAGCAAGCAAATATTTATTGATATTTTTTTTATTACATTAAGTTCAGTATTTATCATCATAATTGTTATAAGATTTGATATGTTCTCGATAAACTAAACAATGTCACGGACTCTCAATGGGACATTAAAGTTGCCAACTAAATTAAATTGACAAAGTGGGGAGCTGAGGAATGTCATTCTGCAGTCCTAACAAAGTGCTCATACTCTCTACACTTGACTTTTTCAAAACGTAGGTCATCAAAACTTCTTTGAGTTTGTATACCGGCCACACCATGCTATTTATAGTTGGTACCGCGATGTGTGAAACTCTTCAATAGAGATATTTTATGAGAACGTTTCTGTAGCTTTAACAAACAGGATATACACTGTCTCTCATCGTTCTCTTGTTTGATGTATTGCTTGGGGGAGGTAACCATAGCAATACGTTATATGAACATCAGATAGGTAGACTGAGCTGATTGAGTTGAACTTGAAACAGGTGTTTACAAACAGTGGCGCATGAGAGGACAGACCTTCAAACGTGCTAATCATAGGCCTGGTTGCTTTTTTTTTTTTCCCTAAGCGCTATGATCCAATCGCATAAGATTATCTGATTGGATCAGAGAGAGAGAGAGAGAGACACACACACACATTTGTATGTTAACTCAGACGGAGAGGACGGGGAATACGAGTGATTTTTAAATGCTTGATGTGTTGCCTTTTTTGGAATTCAAGAAACTTAGCTTAAGCTAAATCCTAGCCTTTATTTGAAACCTAGAGGTCTTCATTGTGAGGGTGTATACCAGAAACATGTTTTTGTGTTATCTTTATACTTATGTTTTCTTGGTTTTGTTTCATTTCTTGAATTGTAATAAAAAATTTACTTTCTTTGGCTGCTTCTAACGAAGCTGATATTTAATTATTGTAATAAACCTGGTGGTGACACAGATAGGGGTAGTGGTGTATGTAGACAGCCGACGCAAATCGCCTCCAAGCCCGCGCTAGAGGAGCAATCAACCGTGACGAGCCAAGACGGTCAACTGCGATGTCTGGCTAAGTTTGTAGAAACGTCTAGAGTGAATAGAGCTCAGGAGCGTCAAGAGGGATGTGGTCATGTGATTAACCGAATCATAAACCCCATTAGTAACGAAACATGCTGGGAATTACTCCATTAGAGCACGTGAGAGGAAGCGAGCAGTGAGTCTTAAGGTCGCCTTGTCCCCATACAAGGACAACCTTTGTGTCGGACATGTACCAGTTATCTCTCTATCAAATCCTTGTCCCAATCATCCTTCGTGCAGAACTCTGCATTCATAGAGAATGTGTTCTATTGTTTCATCGTCCTCCATGCAGTGGCGACACCGTGTGTCGTAATTTTCACTTCACCGTCCGAAATAAACACCAATTGGACAGTGGCCGACCCGGAACTAGGCTAGGACCCCATGTTCCGCACGATTAAGTTGCCAACACGCATCTCTTTTTTCTGGTCTACTCATTGCCCTGTGGAGCTCACGTCCCTTGTCCGAAGAATCCCAGCCATCGTACCAAAGCGCCAACAAACGTTTGTCGGCCAATGCATCGTACATTTTGGTATGTGCACGGTTCATCATGCACGAGTGCCGTCTGGACCGCGGTTTTTGCGAGGTGGTCAGCCAAGTCGTGGCTTACCACTCCACAATGGACGGGCACCCATTGTAAAGTAATGCTCACTCCGAATCGTAGGAGACGCCCTCCGACCGTTAAGACGTCCCATACCCTTCTAACACCTTCTTCTAAGGCCTCTACTGCGGACATCGAATCCGTGAACAAGACTACGTTTTTGGCTGGCGCAGCCCCGCTACGTACTTTGTCTTCCACCCAATCCAGTGCCTGAAACATTGCCTCCAATTCAGCCTCGATGCTGCTTTTCCCCTGGCAGGGTCACATGAGTTCGTCTCTTTCGGGGGTGCCAGAGAGTCAAACTACCGCTCCATACCCAACTTTCACAGTGCCCTCGAGCGTCTGCACAGAGCCGTCTGTGTAGATGGCGGTCACTCTGGCTGGATACGATACGATAGCCTCTCTGGCTGTTGAAGTAACCGTGTGGGATGACTCTGCTTTGTTACCACTGGGTCAAGTAGGCACTTCCGTATCCTCGGCATGCCGAGAGTCTCCATCGGGAAGAAATAGCCGGACGTGGAAGGAGCAGCCCGCTCCACCGGCAGATTCGCCTCTCTGACCAGCCCACGCCGCATATATCTCTCGTGAGCTAGTATGACGGCTCGCTCTCTGTGAAATTTTAACGGTGGTACGTTTGCCATAATCTCGCCAGCGGCTATTGGCGTTGTCCTGAAGGTTCCACAGTCTAGTCGTATGGCGCGGTTCTGAACAGCGTCTAGGCTTGCTAGAGTCGTTTGTGAGGCCCAGACCTGAACAGGAAGACTGTAGTCCAAGTGAGAGCGTACTGCACCCATGTACAGACCTCTCAGCACGTCCGTAATTTCCCCTCTACCGTCCGAAGTAAACACCAATTGGACAGTGTCCGAGCCGGAATATATATACATGAACACAAGAATTGCTCGGTTAAGAGTATAGGATATATTTAAAACCAGTTCCCGGTCATTTCATCCTCGATCATTTCATCTTTGGTCACTTCATCCCCGGTCATTTCATCCTCTGGTCATTTCATCCTCTAATGCATCAAATAATCAATACTTCATATATTTATTTTCATTGACGTGACAAACAAAAGTGACACATTAACTAAGACTAGAATAGAATGTCATTTAAAATATAAAAATGTAGCATCTATAAATATAAAGCTAGTGTAAAAATTGTTGTTGATTTTTAACTAAAATCAATAAGTTATGGTGTTGAATTGTTGATAGTAGGTACAGAAAACGATCCATTGATTTCGTATTGCTGTACACTGTTTGTAATTTCTTGGCCAGTGTTGCTTATTTCTTGAAGTCAGCGTTCGTTAGACTAAATAAAACATGATATCAGGGTTTGAACTGACACGCTCATACTCAAGAAAGAATGAATGACAAAAAAAGTGAAAGATGGCCTTCAGGAGATAAGTTATCAGAGGCGTGATCATATGTATTCTAATCTTTCTCGTCTCTCAAAAGATTTTCATTACTTCAACCACACCTTTGATCATTACATCATGCAATATGCGCAGGATAATATTGACATTCGTACATCAAATAGAAACACTATAACTAAATACAAACCCCGCATCACAATATATCTACTTATTGACATATGTTCTTTCATTTATCTACAAGTATGAAGAGAGGAGGGGGAACACTATAAACACAGGAGGGAGAACACTATAAACACAAGCGGGAGAACACTATAAACACACGAGGGGGAACACTATAAACACTGGAGGGAGAACACTATAAACACAGGAGGGAGAACACTATAAACACAGGAGGGAGAACACTATAAACACAGGAGGGAGAACACTATAAACACAGGAGGGAGAACACTATAAACACTAGAGGGAGAACACTATAAACACAGGAGGTAGAACACTATAAACACAGGAGGTTGAACACTATAAACACTGGAGGGAGAACACTATAAACACAGGAGGGAGAACACTATAAACACAGGCGGGAGAACACTATAAACACACGAGGGGGAACACTATAAACACTGGAGGGAGAACACTATAAACACTGGAGGGGGAACACTATAAACACAGGAGGGAGAACACTATAAACACAGGCGGGAGAACACTATAAACACAAGAGGGGGAACACTATAAACACTGGAGGGAGAACACTATAAACACAGGAGGGAGAACACTATAAACACAGGAGGGAGAACACTATAAACACAGGCGGGAGAACAATATAAACACAGGAGGGAGAACACTATAAACACTGGAGGGGGAACACTATAAACACTGGAGGGAGAACACTATAAACACAGGCGGGAGAACACTATAAACACAGGAGGGAGAACACTATAAACACAGGCGGGAGAACACTATAAACACTGGAGGGGGAACACTATAAACACACGAGGGGGAACACTATAAACACACGAGGGGGAACACTATAAACACTGGAGGGGAACACTATAAACACAGGAGGGAGAACACTATAAACACAGGAGGGGGAACACTATAAACACACGAGGGGGAACACTATAAACACAGGAGGGAGAACACTATAAACACAGGAGGGAGAACACTATAAACACAGGAGGGTGAACACTATAAACACAGGAGGGAGAACACTATAAACACAGGAGGGAGAACACTATAATCACAGGCGGGAGAACACTATAAACACTGGAGGGAGAACACTATAAACACAGGAGGGAGAACACTATAAACACAGGCGGGAGAACACTATAAACACACGAGGGGGAACACTATAAACACACGAGGGGGAACACTATAAACACACGAAGGGGAACACTATAAACACAGGAGGGAGAACACTATAAACACAGGCGGGAGAACACTATAAACACTGGAGGGAGAACACTATAAACACAGGAGGGGGAACACTATAAACACTGGAGGGAGAACACTATAAACACTGGAGGGAGAACACTATAAACACAGGAGGGAGAACACTATAAACACAGGAGGGAGAACACTATAAAGACAGGAGGGAGAACACTATAAACACAGGAGGGAGAACACTATAAACACACGAAAGGGAACACTATAAACACAGGAGGGAGAACACTATAAACACAGGAGGGAGAACACTATAAACACTGGAGGGGAACACTATAAACACAGGAGGGAGAACACTATAAACACTGGAGGGAGAACACTATAAACACAGGAGGGAGAACACTATAAACACAGGAGGGAGAACACTATAAAGACAGGAGGGAGAACACTATAAACACAGGAGGGAGAACACTATAAACACACGAAAGGGAACACTATAAACACACGAGGGGGAACACTATAAACACACGAGGGGGAACACTATAAACACTGGAGGGGAACACTATAAACACAGGAGGGAGAACACTATAAACACAGGAGGGGGAACACTATAAACACACGAGGGGGAACACTATAAACACAGGAGGGAGAACACTATAAACACAGGAGGGGGAACACTATAAACACAGGAGGGAGAACACTATAAACACTGGAGTGAGAACACTATAAACACAGGAGGGGGAACACTATAAACACAGGAGGGAGAACACTATAAACACTGGAGGGAGAACACTATAAACATTGGAGGGAGAACACTATAAACACAGGAGGGAGAACACTATAAACACAGGAGGGAGAACACTATAAACACACGAAAGGGAACACTATAAACACACGAAGGGGAACACTATAATAACGTTTCAAAAATATCAAAAACCATTTCAAATAAACAAATTTATATATTAGATGAAATGAGGGCTTAAATGCAAAGCCTTAACAACACAATTACACAATGACTAAGAAAAAAATATTTAATTGGGATGAAATGACCGGTCATTTAAAAAAGACACAAACAACTCAAATGACTGGGAAATGCAATGATATCGGCAATACATATTTATATCTTATCTTATCTTATTAAATACAGACGTAACTTAAAAAAAAAATAATGATAATTAGTATTAATTACGTCTTACTCGTGCTCCTAGGTCCATCTAGTCATGCAAGGTTCTGAACTTCCCATTGTTCTCTGACCAACTAAATGCCACTGTCACGTAGCATAATGAAGCTTAGTATATTTTTAGTTCTCTGCAACCATCTCCATAGCAACGTCAAGGTTGAGTGTCGACAAGCTCTTGCAGCAATCATGCTTTCTTGGAAAATAATTAATTCAATGACCATAAAAGGAGCAGCGAAGATTTAGCTGCGTGAAAGTCGTGGCTTGTTCGCAATTGCAGAGGTTAATCGCTAAAAAGTTTTGGAAGGATAAAGAAACAAGTAAGTTGCAGTTTGAGTTATAGAACCAGAACCATGGCTAGTTTTAGTTGTAGTTATGAGCTTGAACGAAGAGAGTTAACTGGTTTAAGTTTATTGTACAGTGTGTATTTGATTCAATTGATTCCTAGTTCCAGAATCAAAGCTTTGTATTTATTATTCAAGGATTTTCATTGTTTGAATTAATGTATGTATTTGAATCTCTGGCATGATGATCTTATTTAAGTATTCAGTAATTGTTTAAAATAAAAATCTACACTAATTTGTAATATCAGAAACACATTGTCTGATCAACACAATCTCATGGTAACATCAAGACATTGACATTTCTACATGAAGCACTCAAAAACAAAAGACAGTCACAGCTATACTACATTCAAATACAACATTTACACCTACTTACTGAAAAGTTTTTTTTACCTACTAACTGAAAAAGTAATTGTTTTTGTTTTTTTTTGGTTTTGTTTTTGTTTTCCATTCTCCATCTAGTGTCTATTCTGTTCTCATAACGCCTTGAGTCGACGTTAAGTTTGTTAACAGCACTTAATAAAGTGAGTTATTATTGGTTTCTATTTTTAATCTCTTCCGGCTTACACAGTATGATAGTTTATACTCTTCTACAAATAGTTTAAACACAAATACCTATAGGACAAGTCTATCTACTTGGTGCTTCACTCTGAATTCGTAAAAAGTGAGTTTATTTTCGGCAGGCATATTTTCTCCGCAAAGAGAAGCTCTTGAAAAAGAGAAGCCCTGTATGAAACATAGTCATTCCGACCTACATTTTTTTTCCAATCTGCAATCTATTGATACGTACAAAGCAGTGAGAGTTAAGTGTGTGTTCCCTCCCCTTGCTGGAATGTGACCTTCTTATATGGTCACGCCTGAGGTAACAGTGAAACAGATTAAGTCCTTTTTGGGGACAATTTGAGCTTATCTTTTCTCTGGTTGAATGCATGAATGTCGCAATGTAGTCTTTCATATCGCATTTAACCAGTTTTACGATGTGTTTAATGTTTCCTTTGAGGGCGTGTACGAACAGTGTTGGGGTTAATGTAAACAAAAATAACCTGGTCTTTATATTTCATCAACTTTAAGGATAATATGTTCTATTGATTTGTTATTGTAAATTTGGCGTTGAGAATTCCAAATAAACTTTCTTCAGATCAGGAAAAAGAAGAAGAGGCAGACAGAGAAACCGACAACATACACACAAACACACACATATATATTTGCCGTGGGGGGGGGGGAGAGAAAAATCCCCCCCCCTCCGAAAAAAGATCCTGGCCACTCCCATGTTAACCACTGTTATCTTGTTTCATTTACTTTTGTCGTACCCTGTCTTTCCTTCTTTTAAAACATTTTCTTTGAATTTCTATCTGCAAAAACTTTCTACTTCGTTGATTATTGACTATTGATAGGGTTTAAGAGTGCACTTTGTTTTCTTTCTATGTATTGTTCCAGTAGTGGACAAATATAAGCTGGTCGAAAATGTGTTTGCGTAGGCATTTGAAAGACTGCACTCAATCTTAATCTTCGGAATCGAAAACATTAGTATTATGTTCCAGTCACGATCCAGTTCCTTGTTAGTAGTATTATTTACTACTCTAAGCAAGGAGCGCCCATTGTATATCTGCTTTGTAGGTTTGTGTCTTGTTCATTGTCATTTCAATGACTTGTCCCTCTGTCCCTCGCCTTTAAATACAAGTGTGTGTATGCTTGTTCAAGTCTCTTGTATTTACCTTAATACTTGACTATCTTTCCCTCATTGCTTGGGCCAGATGGATCTATAATCTACGGTCTATAATCTATGTTCTATAATCTATGGTCTATAAGCTACGGTCTATGGTCTATAAGCTATGGTCTATAATCTATAATCTATGGTCTATAATCTATAATCTATGGTCTATAATCTATGGTCTATAAGCTACGGTCTATGGTCTATAAGCTATGGTCTATAATCTATAATCTATGGTCTATAAGCTTTGGTCTATAATCTATGGTCTTTAATCTAAGGTCTATAATCTAAGGTCTATAATCTATGGTCTATAATCTATAATCTATGGTCTATAATCTATGGTCTATAATCTATGGTCTATAGTCTATGGTCTAGTACAAACTTTCATAGTTCTCTCCTTCTCCACAAGTCTCTGAGAAGAAAAATGGAATTCAACTAAGCGCAACTCAAATTTGATGTTTGGTAAGTGTACGATATTATTGTAACTGTAACCTCCCTTGAAAACATAAAGCGCATGATAAGTCTTTAAATTCGCCTCTAAATAAACGAGAAATAATTTTAAAAAAATACATACAAATAAACCTGAATTTATAAGTAGAAAAAAATGTTCACTAATACAAACACATACACTGACAAACGAATAAACAAACAAACAAACGACAATAAAAATCGTGACTTCGAGACTTAGCATTGCATTGGTGCTAAGGGCGTGAAGCCCACAGGTCAACAATTATGCAATGTGAGCAGCCCAACAGACAGACTTCATTACTATCCCCAAGCCATGTGTCCGGTATCTCGGGCTAGCTACTCTGCCTCGCTGTGGCGCCCGGGTGGAAACGGTAGTGAGAGGGGACAACTAGTCCAAAAGGGTAGCAAGACAAGACTCCCGTGGAGGGTGCCTAAGATGGTGTGAGAGCATCCTCATTGCAATGTGCGGGGTTGTAAAAGAGCTCCCACAGCCATTGCCGAAATCCAGGCGTAGTCCCTCGAGGGGACGTTGCATAAATGGCGTTTCCCGCACGGTTAACCTGGTAGAGTAAAGGAATATGGCGGGGGGTCATTTCTCTAGTCTGCGAGTCCGGAGTGTCTGAGTCACTGGAAGTCAATTTAAACACGAATTTAACCCCAAGTCTGATCCCCCGTCAGACAGAACAGTGTATAGGAGGTGTACACAGTTCATTCAGGCCGGTGAGAGGGAGCTCTTGTTCGCTTTTGCTTACCTTAGGGTTCCAAGTGCAATGCACAACTCTACACAACAATTTCATGTGTGACCGGTATCAACCGGAGCATGAGTCAATAGAATTGTCGTACAGATACCTCCCCCCCCCCCCAAAAAAAAAAAAAAAAACCAACACATGGGTTTAAATCTGAGAAACTTGTGTCTGTATCTATCTATCTATCTATCTATTTATCTATCTATCTATCTATCTATCTATCTATCTATCTATCTATCTATTACGTAGTCCTATATATTTAAACTTTCTTTGCTATCAGTCTGTCCTTCTCTCAATTGGATGTATCAAATAATTACACTTTGAAGCCTACCATCAACCCATTCTAAATTACCTCTAATAGAACATTACAATAAAATTAAAAATGTGTAAATTTCACATTTTAACCCCTTAAGTACCAATTAGTGTATTGGCCTTTTGAAATGTTTCTTCAATATGACTACCCCCCCCCCCTCTTTTCCCTACCTTCCCCTAACCCGAGCATAGAAACCTAGAAATTCTTTTAGAAAGCAGGCCACGTGCAAACAAATACATCGGGACTATTCATTGGTCTACCGTGTGATAACCCAATGTTGGTCTGTTTGGTAGAGTCGGTCTGTTTGGGGAGTAAGTCTATTGGTACGGCTTCCTGTGTTCTCAAACTGGCAATGTAAACATACACGAGAGCAGTTGACCTTCCTAATCTTTTGTGTCTTGTCACAGATGGAGTAAAAAGTAATCCCCCCGCTCCTTGAAAAACGTTTGGGACGAAGTTACCAGGGAAGAACGTTCTCCGATTTGGGGGGAAATTTTTTATTTGTTTTTAGATATTTACTTTTGATGGTTGAGAAGTGCGACACCTCTGTTTGACCTGTCCTCTTTTCGGCCCCACGCTAAGCTACTTTGGGTGGACTTCCTCTTGTCACCTGTCGTCATTTTGTGCTTGTTACATTAAAATTGGGCGGTGAACGTATTTTTTTAAATAGTACTTTAGAAGATAAGTCCGATGCCAATATTCAATGTATACAGAAGATCCTGAAACAAACTCTTCTCTTGTAAATATAGATTTACTAATTGAAAGTTCTCGTAGCGGAAACAAAAGTACATATTTTTCATGTCTAACTCACTTTCTTGAAAAATTGACTATTCTGTCTAGAAACTCGAATCTTCGAGAAAGCAATATGTCAATAAGCTTTCTGTTTGTTTACACTTCTCTTGCAGCAGTGTTGTTGTTTTTATATTATTTAGGCCTTTTTAGTCAATTTTTTTACAAACACTAATTTATATATGTCTCAGGTATTGAAATTAATGTAATATAGTATTAAAACAAAATTAATTAATTACGAATTATTGATTAAATAATTAATTATTTCATTTTTATTATTGATTTATGTGTTGTCAAGGAGCATAAGCTTGTATGCAAAATTTGATGAGTAGACGTGGTTGAGAAATTGGATTGCGAAAATCTAAATATACATGAAAGATACAGAGTGAGTTGTAAAAAAAAAAAAGCCCAATGTAAATCTTTGCGAATAAACACATAACTACGACAGAAACTTGACTTTACAAATTATTTTTGTAGGAATTTATTTACTGGAATGTAGCGTATATATATATAAGCAGGCATGTGTAGTTTTATATATAAAAGTATGAATCTATTTAGATCTATGTAGGTTTGAGCAGATCTTTATTAACAAATCTAATTTTTAAGTAGATCTTTGAAATTTTTTTTTTAATTGCCACCCATTTCTATTTCATACGAATGTTGAATTAAAAAAAAAGACATAAAAGTGTTTGAATCTGTTTTTCCATTTCAGGAGCCATACATCCAAGATGTCTGTAGTGTGAAGTGGTTCAAGTCTATTGCAAGAAAACGACAAGATAAATATACAGTACAGACATTCACTTCGGATAACCACAAGAAAAATAAAAATGTGAACATTATGTCTTGCAGCCATGCCCTTGTGTTCCGTAACCCTAGTTCTATACAGATATTGTTATTTGTGTGTGGTCCAGTTCATGGGTGAATATGGACGAGAAATAAGAAGTGAACATAGCAATTAGGAAAATGAACAAGAAATATGGGTGTGAACTAGGACGGTGGAGTTTCAATACAAAGATTACTAAGTAAACAAAAAGAGTTGTTGTTTTTTTCTTTCCAGACGTTCAATTTTGTCTACCACTTTAAAAAAAAAATCCTTTTAGATGGTGCATCTTTCATGCTCAGCGCGCTATACTTTAATATCCTCCGTGGAGCAGGGGGTGTCTGGGAGTAGTTTCCTTGCTGCCCCGGAAGATGCGGACAAATATTCAGGTCGCTATTGGGATTGCGTAGTCACGTGAAACACTGCACACATTCTTAATATTCAAGATGAGGGACATTACCATTAGTATTATTACTGTGACTTATGTCTAATATATGATTACAACTTTTTATTAGGTAATGTTCAAGTTAGACATATTAAAGTAAATATAGAGGACGGCCTATAATCATAAAAGACAATGCTTTTAAAAGTATAATTAATTCAAGCACTTAAAACTTATTGTCAATGGTCAACTAGGTAACAGTTATGTACGAGAATGTCTATAATGTATTAACACTGTCTGGATAGCGTAATAGTCTATTCAAGAGTCGACGTCCATTACAGAAGTGAAAAAGATCTCACGGTATTGATTTCTGAGATCTAGATGACGGAAGTGCTTGTAACATAATAGACAGGTATTAGCTTAACGCCTTAGACAGTTCAATATGAATGTTCTGTTGATATCAACTTTCACCGAAGGCAATTAGCTCCGTGACGAGTTTCTATTAGAATCTAGCAATATGCAAACAATAAAAAGGTTTTCACTCGATTGGAATTAGGAAGTGACATTGGTATAAGCTGATAGACCCCCTCTGTCGATGTCGTGCGGTCACGTGTCAACAGGCTTGGTTAAAGATTATTGTTTCTTTAAGAGATAACAGTTTTGAAGTTACTGCTTTTATTTCTACATGGTAGTTTATTTTTTTCGCTTTAAATAATTTAATGTAAAACATTTCTTTCTCCTTTACAAATATTCCATTGCTTGGCTAAGTTACGTCTAGTTCTAGTTCTTACCAAGCTTCTATCAGCTCTCATTCTTTCTGTCTGGCTGAAAACTTGTACAGGTTAGTTCTTTTACTTCCCCCTCTCGGACTCAGTTGAAACTTTGCACAATTATACGGTGTCGATGACAACACATGAATCAGTACACAAAAATTAATCTATTAGTTCATTAATTAATGTTGTTGTTTTTTTAAAGAAAAAAAATGGAAATAAATATTGCAGTATTAACAGTTATTACGCGGTTCTTTATATTTTGTTATAGGCCTATATATTTTTAAAAGTATTATTTAATATTTTGTTTGTTTGTTGTTCTTGTTTTGTTATTAATTTTTTTTTTACCAAAAAAAATGTTCCGGCAAAATTTTCCACGGATTGATCTAACGTTTACTAACCCACAACTAATCCGCCTCGGATGGACACATTTGTAAGTATATAAAAGATGGACTGACAAATTTGAAATCCAGAGATAAAACGTCGCATTTACTTCGTATCGTCATGTACTTTAAAATAAAATTGAAGATACTAGAAAGTTCATGTGCGTTTCTGAATGGGATGGAAAGAGCGGAGAAATAGAGAGAGGTGCAATCTCAGCTCTGGACTGTCAATGGTCCCGTGTTTGAACTATGCCCTCAGCCGGACCCAAGTCCTATGGGAGGTTTGGGCTAGGATGTAATAATCTTCAATTCTGAAGGAACACCCTGAACCAGTTAAACAAAGAAATATAACAAACTTTAAGAGCTTCATATATTGGATCATTAGAACGTTTAAACCAATGATTATTGTTACGGCCCCTAGTATATATCTGTTTCATGACGTGGTGCGGTCCCCTCGAAACTTTCGCACAAAGTGCAGAAGAGATTCAGTTCCCTTGGACTCGAAACGCATATTGAAAATTATAAGCCGTCAATTTTTTAAACTTTGAGATGACTGACCACACTGAATTAGTCGAGCCATGCCCGTTATGCCGAAAGTGTTTATTAATGGCACACCACTGTTTTGAGAAATAGACAACCGTCAGGCTAAAACCAACAGAGCTTCCCCATACCAACAGAGCTCAGTCTCTATAAAGCAGTTGTGTACGGCTCTTAGATCTGACTACCTTATACGAGGCTTCTAAAGTTCCTCTAATGTGTAGCTGAAAGGCATTAAAAAAAAAACTTGGTTACAAAAAGGCTTGAGTTCGAAACCGGACTCGTGCTGAATTTTTTTTTTTGGTGAGCGCCTGAGGGTAGCACAGAAACCTTATCCCCCCTCCTCCTCAGGCCCACAAAAGAGATTGGATCCTAACTCGCTGTGCATGCTATGGCAGGGCACTATACAACAGTAATTCAAAGAAGACAAAATACTGAAAAGGTAGCTACGCTCCATAATGGGCATACCCTAGACTACCTAACACAGCGATGTCCAAACTACTGCGCGCGGGCCAGATCCGGCCCGCGACGTGCTTCTATCCGGCCCGCCAAAACATTGGAACAAAACGTAAAAAAAAAATTACAAAATTAAAATGTTGAAAAAATATTCTCTTGAAGTTAGGATTGTAACCCTTTCTTGGAGGATTTCCACCTTTAGGATTGTTATTCTAACATTTATAGACAACATTTGTTTAATTGTAAGTACACAAGTGTTGTTGTTTTTTTTTCAATGGCGATAAAACTTGACAGCCATTTTTAATTCTTGGACAATTCCGCTACTATCTTGAGTTAGCCGTGTCCTTGACACCTTGTGTGTGCAACACAAAGCATCATTAATGCATCAATTAGGGTCGTTTTCTTTTGATGTCATAGCGATTGGCACCGTAGTGTTGAACGTGTAATAAAGTGGGAGAGCCTAAGAAACGAAAAGTGGACTCTGGATGTAGAAACTTTCAAGAAAACTGGACAGATCTTTACTTTTTTTGTGGAATATGATAGTAAGCCAACATGATTGATTTGTAAAGAAAGTGTGGCTGTTTATAAAGAACATAACATTAAAAGGCATTATGAAGCCAAACACATAAACACATATGGTGGCATTCTTGGTTGGATCCGCGAAGACAAGATTGTCAAGTTACGACTAGAGATTGTGGGGTTGACGAGAATATTTAACAAAAGGAAACAAGAAAATGAGTCGGCGATAAGGGCCAGCTACAGAATTGCTCACATTTTAGGTAGAGCGATGAAGACTTTTTCCGATGGCGAATGTGTAAAAAAAAAGTGCTTGCTAGCAGTGATGGAAGAAATGTGTCCTGAAAAGCAGAATGCAATAGAAGCTGTCAGCCTTTCTCGCATGACAATTACAATGCGAGTGGAAGATTTGGGTGAAAATCTCCATTCAAAATTAAAAGAGCAGCAGAATTCGAAATGTTTTCTATTGCCGCTGACGTGTCCACTGACATAACTGATACTGCACAACTCTTAGTATTTATTCGCGGTACAAACAGCAATTTTGATATAACAGAGAAGTAAGTAGCTATGAGGAGCATGCATGGGACTACACCTGGAGGTGCTAGATGGCGCTAGAAATATGGTTGGATGTTGCAGCGGACTGACAGTAAGAGTTATTTTAAAAGTTGTTGAGTCAAATGGAACTGAACTTCTGCGGCTTTACTGCATCATTCACCAACAAAATCTCTGTGAAAAGGTTTTGAATCTGGACCATGTGATGATGATTGTGCTCAACACTGTACATTTCATCAAATCAATGAACGTTGATTCACATAACTTTCAAAGATTTTCTGACAGAAATACAGTCCTAATATGAAGACGTTCTATTTCACAGTGAAGTGCGGGGCTGCTTAAGCCGAGGAAAGGTAATAACATATTTTTTTTATTTGAGACACGAAATTGAAATATTTATGACGGAAAAATCAAAACAAGTGCCACAACTGAAGGACCCCTCATGGTTGTGTTTTTTTTTTTATGCGACATCACATCACATCTAAATGAACTCAAGACCAAAGTACAGGGGAAAGTCAAAATGATTTCGCATGTGTATGCAGACATAAGCGCTTCCCAAACAAATTTTAACATTCAACAGGCGGAAAAGGTGCATCTTGTCCACTCTCCAAACTGTGCCACTCTTCAAAATGATAAGCAGCTAAATATGTCTTTCCCAAAAGAAAGGATGATCCAACTTTTGAGGCTCTTGATGGGTAATTGCAGTTAATTTTTTTGGATTTTCATAACTTAAACAAATCTTTTTGAAAATCCTTTTGCTGCCGATGTATCAAGTGCCCTGACAGATCTGCAACTGGAACTGATTGACTTACAAAGCTAGACATCCCTGCTTGACAAATTTCAAGTGATGCAAACTATTGACTTCTACTCCATGTTACCTGCAGAAATTTTCCAGATCTTCGAGAGCAAGCGCTAAGGATGATCACAATGTTTACAAGCACTTATTTGTGTTGACAAACTATTCTTGGTGTTTCACCTATGCAGCTAGATATTCAGAAGATGGTTTTGGATAAACTTCATGTATCGCATTAATTTATGTAAGTAGGTCCACAAATAAAACTAGTAAGGCCAATGCCGAAAATTAAAATGGCCCGCAGACCAAGTGAGGTTGGGCATCACTGACCTAACAAATAAGTTTCTTCTAAATCCGGTATGGACAGTATTCGTCGTACCCTATAAAGTTACTATGACGATTGGTCTCAATTGGAACCTTGGATGACCGCATGCCAAAGCCGTTTTAAGGAAGACAGCGTTACAGTGGTGCCTCAGGAAGCGTTTTAAAGATCAGACAAAATATGTGAGTCGCAAATCTGCCAATTTGCGCGAAATACTGCACTCATCTTTAATCTTAATCTTTTTTTTTGATAACACTCCTATCCAGAAGGCAGTATCAAGGTTATTAGGTTCCCTTTCAGACTTACAAATCTATAGGCAGATAATGTTAAGCTCATCTGATTCTATAGCCATTAACTAACGTTTCTGTCATGTGGTTAGCACAATGACCAATCACTTTTACGTTCACCAACTTATACCAGGTACCCATTTGAGTTAACTCAAGGTGTACTAAAAAACACATTTCGAAATCTCAGATCTCACCGAAATTCGATTCCTTGGCTCGAAAGGCGTGTGTAACCACACATCCTTCAGACTTTCAGTAACAAGGACCAACCATTCCTATTATCAAGGACCCTTTCTTTGTCAACCTTTCACTTCTCAAAAATTAGCTACGCCCTCGACTTGAGTGTAAGCCACAAAGGATGTCATTTAGCCAAACGTGGCACAGAGGTTGTGGATTATTCATGACAGTGACCAAGAAGTGACACACCAAACATCCACCCGCTAAAGTAAAACCAGCGTCTAGCAGTACAGGTATTGAATAACATGAATTCAAACAGGGATTTGTGTACTGCGCATGTTTGTGCGTGTTTGCATATGGTTTATCTTTAATAGCATGAATCAACCCATTGTGCGTCTCCGTATGTGCAAGCTTGTGCCTCATTGCTGTTGTACTGGCAGGGCCGGCCTTAGACATAGGCAAACTGGGCAGTCGACTAGGGCCTCCGATTGGTGGGGTCCTTGCAATGACTCAAAAAAGAATTAAAGAATAAAATTGCGAAACTTGGTTCAAATCTCAAACATAGCAGAACTCTATGACTCGTCTGTTATTGTAGATCTAAGTCTACAATGATTCAATAAGCCCCACGGAACGCTATGCAAATTGCACTATATGAATCTATTTTATTTGTTGTTTCAGATAAAGATGAAGGAAGGATTAATTGCGTAATTTTATTTTTTTCTTTCTTTTTAGCGGCCTCCGAAAGGGGAAAAGACGCTATTAGTTTTGTGTGACCTGTCTGTCCGTCTATTCGTCCGTCCTTCCTGTTTAGATCTCAGAAACTAGAAGAAAAAATGAAAATCGAACATCATGATATTTTAGATAATTCAAAGTTCTGATGCAACGGCTACATTTTTCTTTTCCGAAAGTGAACCATTTAATTTTTAAAATTATATATGCAAGCAGAGTTTTCAAAAAAAATTACACTATTCTTAAATGAAAAACTTCAGGGGAGGTAAGTCTTTTAAAAGGTCACAGACTTTTTCATTAATAAATCAAGCTTCATTCATAGATTCGCGCTTTGGTACAAAAATTTTGCATCTAAGGTCACAATTGAAAAAGTAATAATGGATCATTATAAAATAGATTTTCCATTTATTAACTAACTCATGGAATAGAATACTAATTCAAATGTTGTTTTTAAAAAGAATTTTCTTGGGGGAGCTACCACTTTCTACCAAGCGCGTCCCCAGGTGGCGGATAGGGGAAAGACCCTTAGATATAAGGGTTAGCTGTAAATAGCAAATAAACAGCCGCGGACCAACTGGTTTGCAGTCATGGAGGATGAGGTGAAGTATTCCAGTGGTAAGAATATTTACTAAAAACATCTCAGAAATCCAGGGAAATGATTGCAAAAAGCGAGTATAGGGCGCTCTAACTCTAAACACGGGTAGATGAAACCCGTTAGCTAGGGATAGCAATTCATCTAGGAGAGAAAACTCCGAAAATAAACACCTGCTGCCTTGCAGATGATCTTGGATGATCAAAGGCTATGGGAGCACACCCAGAAAGAAAAGCAGGCTGAAGTCGGAGTCAATGGGCCTCCTGGCGCATAACACATTGACACGCAACCTCATCTATGTTGGAGTTCAGTAACGATTCTAATAGATGTGGCGTCCTGCCTGTGGAATCCCGCCGGGCAGGTAGGGGGCCGGGCTCTCCGCCTCGAAGGAGCCCACACAAGCGAGCTGGTGGTTCTTCTATCTCTGCCTGTGGAGCCAGGAGCAGGGACAAGAAAGTAAATACTACTGGCCAACACTCCAAGACCAAAAGTCTAAAAATCTTACAATGGAACGCAGAGGGCATCCAAAAGAAAAAAGAAGCTCTAAAAATATTTCTGCATGAGAAAGAAATTGATGTAGCTTGCATCCAAGAAACTCATTTGAACAGTAATCTATGTTTCTCCATTAGAGGCTACACCTGCATCAGACAAGATAGAGAAATCAGACCCAAAGGAGGAATCCTCACCCTCATTAAAAATGACATCCCTACCATAGACATAACTATGCTCAACTCCTCAGAATCAGAAATAATGGGAACTAAGTTAATTCTCCCAGATGGAAACATTAATCTATTTAACTGCTACTTCCCACCTGACACGGAAATAGAGATTGACCACATACAAATACCTGACCAAGAAGACTGTCTAATCTTAGGAGATATGAATAGTCACTCTCAGAGCTGGGGATACCCAGACCTAAATGCCAGGGGAGAAGAAATTGAAGAATGGCAAGCAGAGAACAGACTTATCTTGCTTAATAAACCTGAGGACAATCCAACCTTTTTTTCAAGAGCCTGGCTAACATCAACCACTCCAGATCTAGCCTTTGCAACAGACAACTTATCCAAAAAGTGCACCAGAGAAGTTGCAGACCAGCTAGCCACCAGTGACCACAGACCCATATTGATCAGTATCGATACCTCCTTCAAAATATCAGAAAACTCCACCATCCCCAGATGGAACTACAAAAAAGCCAACTGGCACCTATTCTCAAAGCTCACAGACCTATACACAACTTCAATAAACTGCAAATCAAACCAGGTTAATAAGTAATTCTCAGCTTTCTCCAAAGCAATCCTCCTAGCAGCTAAGGAATCAATTCCTAGAGGAGCAAGAAAAGATTATATCCCCAACTGGTCTGATCACCTTCAACAACTCCACAATGCCACTATTGAAGCCAGAAACACAGTAGAAAATAACCCTTGTATAGAAAATAACATAAATCTAAAAGCAGCTAACGCAGTTTTCAGGAAAAATTACCTTTCCGCCATGAGGAAAAGTTGGCATGAAAAAACAGAACAACTAAACGTAGAGAGAGATGGCCACAAACTCTGGCGTATAGTCAAATGTCTCAACCAGGAAGAAAACAGAACAACTCCTATAGTAATAGAAAAGGACAACAAACCCCTGAAAGGCCAAGAAGCAGCAAATGAATTCATTAAGTTTTTCCAAAGCGTAGGACAAATACAAATTAATGAAAGTAGAAATAAAGATGTAAACTCAGAAATCCAAGATAAAATTAAAGAAAACAATCCAGCTTACTCCTTGGGAATGACCACTAATCTTAAAATGAAGGAACTAGATGAATCCCTAAAAGTCCTCAAACCAAAACAAGCCCCGGGCCCAGACAAAATATCAAATGACATGCTTCTTCACTTGGGTCCTCAAGCCAAAAGAAAACTGCTACAATTATTCAATGCTAGCTGGAAATCTGGCAGAATTCCAAACATCTGGAAAAAAGCCATTATGATCCCTATAATAAAGCACGGCAAACCAAGAAATAAACTGGATAGCTACCGTCCCATCAGCCTCACTAGCTGTACTTGCAAACTGATGGAAAGAGTGATAAATAGAAGGCTGACATGGATCCTTGAGTCAAATGACCTACGCACTGAAGTCCAGGCTGGCTTTAGAAAAGGCAGATCAACAGAAGATCAAATTGCCTTCATCACACAAGAAATAGAAGACGGCTTTCAAGAAAAGAAACCAACAATTGTGTGGGTTGACTTAGAAAAAGCATTTGACATCTCATATCCCACAGAATGTACAACTGGATAAAGGAATACCTAAATAACAGAAAAGCCTTAGTTTGCATGCAAGGACAAAGAAGCCACACAGTGGGTATAAAAATTGGCGTCCCCCAAGGAGGAGTCCTATCCCCAACACTTTTTCTAATATTCATAAACGATCTAAATCAAAACCTACCCAAAAAAGTTAAAAGCAGCATGTATGCAGATGACCTTTCCTTAATTAGCACAGAAGAATATGTAGGAACATCGAAATTTCGATTACAAGATGGTCTTGATAAACTCAATAATTGGTCCAAAGACTGGGGCATGTCCATTAACACAAAAAAGACAACATATACCATATTCTCACTGTCAACAAAACAACAAACAATAAAATTAACATTAAATAAGAAAGCTTTAGAAAAAAATGACAGCCCTACTTATCTTGGAGTCACCTATGACCCGAGACTAACCTGGAAAAACCAAATAGATAAAACACAGAGTAAAGGCATCCAGAGACTATCCCTCTTGAAAAAATTAGCTGGCACAGATTGGGGAGCTAATCACAACATCCTGAAAAAGACCTATACCAGTTATGTAAGACCTGTACTAGAATATGGTGCCACAGCATGGGGCTCAGCAGCCCAAACCAACCTAAGAAAAATAGACAAGTTTCAAAATATTGGTCTAAGGATAATGACAGGAGCAATCAAAACAACACCCATAAGAGCTATCGAGGAAACCGCTGCCCTGATTTCTCTGGATGAAAGAAGAGAAATAAAAATCCTTTCCCAATTCGCTAAATTGGAAACCTTGGAGAGGCACCCACTCAGTACAAAAATCCACAAAACTGGCACAAAAAACCGTCTCAAAAGGACCAATTTCATACAGGAATCTCTTAACCTAAAAAAGAAACACCAACTTGAAAAAATTACTCTGGAATCCTCGATACACTATAATAAATCTCCACCCTAGGACGAAAGCCCTCTTCCTACTATAAGGGACCATATTGAAAACATAAAAAGAAAATCTGATTACAGACCAACAGAGCTCAAGGAAATAGTGAACTGTTTTCTACATACCAATTACCCTAGCAATCAGTGGATCAGAGTTTACACGGATGGCTCATCCCATAAAGCCACCACACATGGAGGAGCTGGAATACTTATCGAATGGCCAGATGGAGGAAAACTAGAAAAATCCATTGCAACTGGAGAGCTCTCTGACAGTCACAGAGCAGAAAGGGAAGCACTAGCACTAGCTGCTACCATGCTAGCAAATCATCCAAGTTCCCCTCACAGTCAGATTGTCTTTCTAACAGACGCGAAAACAACCCTCCAAAGCTTGCAAAACTCTGATTCCCCTTATATTAAAAACCTCAGAACAGCACTTATAAAGCTCAACAACAACAGCAAAAAAAAAACAGCTCACAAACAACTAGCAGGAAATGAGAAGGCGGACACACTCGCCAAGAGTGGGAGAACAAACTCACAAGTAAACTCTGCACTCTATCCAGAAGAAATGAAGAAATTAATTGTACATTAAATAAATGAGAAATGGACGAGCTCTCATCCAAATCACAAGAAAGATGACGCTTACTATAAGCTATCCCGACAAGACCAACGTCTAATCTTTCGACTCAGGACCGGACACAACAGAATGCGACAACACATGTTCCGGAAGCTCAAAATTGGAACCAGTGAAATCTGCCCATGTGGAGTATCACCAGAAAATGCCGACCACGTCCTCCAAAACTGCTCTCTCTACCAAGAGGCCCGTATAAGACATTAGCCCCAAATCACCCCAATAGAAAGAAAACTGTATGGAGAGCTCCCTGATTTGGAAACCACTGCGCAGTTCATCTCATGTATTGGTCTAGTCATATGAACACTCCAACATAACAATGAGAACGATGAAGAAGAAGAAGAAAAAAAGAATTTTAATAAGAACTTCGTTTCAATTGCAAGTTTAAAAAAAAAACGAATTAGTTTTTTAGGGCGCAGTTTTCAGATATCCTCATTAGGCTATACACTTGACAACAATCTAAATTACAATTAATAGAGGCCAGACACAGATCTAGATTTAGATTTAATTGTATTAAACAATTTGAACAAAATTTACATTTATGATGCATTAAGAAAATAGTTTATCTTCTAATAGCTTAGGGGTGCATATTATTTATTATGTAAGCAGTAGTTTCACATCAAGAAGTGAATCTGATGCGAACAGCAAAAGTGCACTATAACCCAATAACTAATCCTGATCATAATATTGACCTAGATCTAGCTCTAGTAGATCTAGATTTTATTTCTAGATTTCTTGATCTAGTCTAGATTCTAGTCTGGATTAGACTATAGATTTAGTTCTTCTTCTTTATCTAGAGCAGTGGTTCCCAAACTTTTTTATCTCGTAGACCCCTTGCCATGTTTTCTGCTTTTCGGTAGACCCCCTGCCAGTGGCGTAGCAAGGTACCTCCTCCAGCCAATAAGACAAATGTGTGACAAAAATGAGTAATCTAAATGCAAAGACATTCTGATGTAAAGATCGTACCTTTTTTTAAAAAAATAAGTTATTCGAATGGATGGTTTTAAGGTCATACGATGTGAATGAGTGGGCATTGCATCATATTGGTTTCAAAATCAACCACCACTAGAAAACAAAGAAACAAACTTCGAATGGATGGTTTTGAGGTCATACGATGAGAATGTATGGGCATTGGCATCGTATTGGTTTCAAAATCAACCAACGCTGGAATCCGCTATCGGAATAATTTAAATAGGCACTCGCTGAACCTCCAAGAAAACTTTTAACATCTATATTTCATTTAGTATGGGGATCCAACCCAGGACTTGTGTGACAGGCTCGAGCTAAATGGGAGATGGCATAAACACGGCTTGGTGTTGGACCGAATTGATGTTGGAAATCAAGTGTCAGTGCTTATTGTGACTGAATTAGAGACAGTCTTATAAGTGCACATTCTTAAAAGCACGGGATAAAACGATATTATTAATTAATATCTATTCGTTTTAAGACAAACTAGAAAGTAATATGTAAGCATGTAGTTTAAATATTGGACTATTAGTGTTAAGTTAAATTTTAATTTAGGTGATGGCCAGATGTATACGACGTAACCACTGCCTGCTACATAAGTAAATATCACACCAGTACTGCGAGGACTATAGGACGTAACCACTGCCTGCTACACAAGTAAATATCACACTAGTACTCCGGGTTCAAGAACATCTTGATGGGCTCCTCTCTAGCCAATAAGATAAATTTAGTGTGTGACAAAAAATGAGTAAACTAAATGTAACTAAATGTTACACTAAACTAAATGTAAAGACATTCCAATGTAAAGATCGTACCTTTTCTTTAAAAAAAAGTAATTATGTCATAACGTTTGATTCAGTTAGGACTGCATATAAGTAATAGTGTCTTAAAAGTCAATGTTTTTACAACTTCTTAACAGAGTTAAACTACTTAAAAGTGTTTCAAATGAACAAACAAATGTTCTTCCTAAGTTCTAATGTGGGCTCCAACTGGCCTTGAGGCATGGGCCCAAGCGTAATGAGCTCCTTCGCGACATGGTTGCTACGCCACAGATCTGGGCCCCTATTGCTTGTGGGCCCGGGTTCATTTAAACCCCTTCGCGCCATGGATGCTACGCCACTGCCCCCTGCTTAACTTATATTGCATTTTTGCAAATTCATCAACTCCATTTTTTAAAACTAATTTCTAACTGTAGTGGGTGTAAGAATGAAAAATAGAGATTTATCTTTTTTTATTCATAAAATTCAAATTTAAACCAATTAAAATAACAATTAATATTTTTTTACTGGAATCACCAAAACACACTGGAAATGTTGTCTTTTTTGTACGTCTATTATCCGTTGCTATGGATATTATGTTTCATATAGGAATTTGTTGTTCTATGATGTAATCATCAAACATTAAAAATTTTGGTCAATTGCTCCTTCACACTGAAGTATGATAGTTTTCGAAAGGCTTATCTTTGACACTATTTTTTCTGAGTTCTTGGTTGCTAAGATCCTATTTTAAAACATAGAAATTAAACGGGAATCGGACATAGTCTATTTCACAAACTTGTTTCATAAATTGAATGAGGTTAACTTGCAGCTACAATGTGATAACCTAAATTTGATCAACACGAAGGCATAATCTCAGGGTTTCATGTGAGGATTAAATTAATAAAGCACACAATGACAATGATAAATTTTCTTAATTTCCAAATTTAAATCAGTCAGACATCATCTAATCGAGAAGATAGAATGTTAACCCGAACTAAACTGAAGCCCAAGATTGACATTTTATTATCAAAGCTGCCTACCAATAAGCGTTTTTTGTTGTTGTTGTTGTTGTTTAGTTACTTCTTGTAATGCATATTAAATTTTATTTTGCTTTATTATGCTTTGAATGTCATCAATAAATATATATCGCATAGTAATCAGTGAGAAAAGCACATCTGAAGTTAATGAATTTTCAAAAAAATGCTGGGGGGTCTACCGAAAACTTAAAAACATGGCAAGGGGTCTAAGAGACAAAAAAGTTTGGGAACCACTGGGTTAAAATATCAATAACAAGTTCCAATTATATAGATATTTAATTGATTTTGTTAGCAAGCTGTGATTTCTACAATTAAATTTGACCGCCCCCTCCACTCGAAAGTGTAAGGGGGGGGGCGGGATTGATACCATTGCCCCCTCCCGACCCCACCAAATCAGCCAACATACTAGAGGGGGGGGGGGCGAAATAATCTAAAAATAGGTTGAAATATAAATAATTAGTATATATTTTTAACATAAGTAATAAATGCGTATACAAATTGTGTGAATCCTATACTATGTTTATTAGCGTTTAATGTCTTAATACAGTTATACACTTTATGCATCTAATACATTTTTCATCTTGGGGCTGTGGTCAATTCTTAAAAACAAAAGAAATATTAAGCAGGCGTGAACCCAACAGACTAGAATGCTGAGCGGACACTCCAAGAACCATTTCATAATTTCTGCCGACGGAGTGTCCAGTGCTGCCTCGTGGTCCTCGTTGCTTATCAGTATCTTTTGGTGTTCCTTCTCTGCAGACGTTACTTTTCTGCGTTCCTGGCTTTCACTGTAAGCTTTGTGTTTTGTGTCACTCGGTCGGCTTACGTCGACGGTCACAATGTCATGCGGTCTTGGCGTTTCTGGGGAGACTGGAGTGGGGGAGAGTTTCAGGAAAAGAGAGTTTGTTCCGCAAAACTGTGGGTTCAAGTTTTCTACATGTTTGATGAAGTACGTGTAGTCGCGCCAGTACGTTACCGTGGATGAGATCTGATTGATAATGTTGATGGTAGCTGATGGTTTGATGGTTCTGTCGTCGCTCCTATGGCAAGAGGTTGCCGTCTGCTCTGATGTGGTTGGCAAACACATAGATTGAGTTGATCGTTCATTGTTTTTCGGAGTGTGGTAAGTAATTTCTGTGTTTTCAAAAGAGGTCGGTAGAGTTTCCAAAACTGTCTGTGATTTTTTTAAATTAGGCAAAACTGGAGTAGCCTTTGATTTTTCTACAACAATTTTTGTCGCATCTTCTTTGGCAAGTTTCGAAGACTCCGGTATGTGTCTGGAAGTAGACTGTAAAGCGAACTCGTGTTTGTCTTTCAAGGTGCTCGACGCCGATATGAGCGGTTTTGGACTCTCCGAGTCTGTACTTGCCACTGTAAGTGTGGTGTATTTGGACAGGTCAACATTCGGTAGTTTTAAATCTGGGATCTCTTTCTCGGGCATATTTAAATCAATATCATATAATTTCTGAGAGGACCAAGTGTTGGCATCACCTGTTGGTGGAGGTTCTTTGTTGTAAGGAGCATGCCACACAAAATGTGATGTTTCTGATGATGGAAAATCTAATATTCTCGATGCTTCGGCTTCTGAACTTTGATATAGCGCAATGCTACTACTTTTACATTTGTTACAAATACTAAGTGTTGGAGTTATAATACTATCAGCTTCCGTGGCTCTAGTAAGTGTTGAATAAACGGATCGAGCTTCTTTGGTATCTATAGAAGCCTGCTCGGGCAGATTTTGTCTAGATTCGCGCCACGATTTCTGTGTTACGATGCTTGTTTCTAAATCAAAGTTTCTTTCTGGGCTGATGGCCTGAGTATCCAAAGAAAACCTTACTCGCTTCTGTCTATTTTTGTACCTGCTACATTCTAGCGGGTAGCTCTGAATGAAAACCACATTGTCTCGAAAGAAGCAGGTTCCTTTTAAT
Organism: Biomphalaria glabrata; assembly: GCF_947242115.1. Lineage (NCBI taxonomy): Eukaryota > Metazoa > Mollusca > Gastropoda > Planorbidae > Biomphalaria > Biomphalaria glabrata. The sequence continues at coordinate 13,796,419 of NC_074726.1, forward strand.
TGACCTTGCAAAGCTTCCAGTCGCCTGACCTGAACATCGCAACTACACCTGAGGCTCGTGTCAAATGCTATCAAATTTACCAAGACGTCCTTTTTGACGAAGTTCAGGTTTGAAATAGGCGTGTGACTGATATCAAGGTGAAGGCTGATCAAACCGTCAAACACGGCGTTGCCGAGGCTGAACAGGTTTGGATTGTGTGATACATTGAAATATCTCAGGTAGGCACACCTGTCTAGGACGCCCTCTTCAATCCATGTAATTCTGTTATAACTGAGATCTATAAAAATGAGTCGGCAATCTGTTGAGATATCCGAATCAGTGATTTCGGTTATTTTATTTGCGGACATATAGAGTATGGTAATAGATTTCGAAATCGCTCTAACTAGCTCCTGGGGAATATGTGTCATGTGATTGTTATTTAAGTTCAATACTTTTAAAGGTACACTCTTAAACACGCCATTGGTTATGTTCTGCAGGCGACATTTTTGTAACCGCAATTCTGTTAGCGCGGGGAATGAAAGCCTTGCGGATAAAATTTGCAGCTCTTCTGTTACGGAAGTCAAATGCAATACTCTCAAACCTGTCAGTTTTCTTAGTGAATCTATAAGAGCATTTACGTCAGCGGCTATGGGCTCTAGCTTTAAAGTCTCCAGAGTCTCAGCAAAACCGTCGAATGCGTAGCGAGCCAGCTCGATACTGAAAGAGTTGGAGGTTATTTCAAGATGGACGAGCCTATTTCTGAGGTGGTACAGCGAATTCTTTAGCACATAGCGGAAGTTGTTTCCGTTGGCGTGAAGCTCCACTTTTTTGTGGCTCTCGTCGTTCTCGAAGGCGCAAAGGAAAGGTAGGGTGGTGAGGTTTTTGGCGTTGCAGTCAATGATGTAGCGATCTTGGCGTAGATGGCATTTACACTGGAGGGGACAGACAGGCGTTTCGCATTTCGATGTTACGAAGAGCATGAAACAACGTAGAATCCAAAGTCTGTGCATATTATCAATAGTGCAGGCATCGATTGTGTCAGACCCATGTAGTCTTCCTTTTGAGAATGCGATCTCTCTGAAAATAAAAAAATAAATGAAATATTTTTGGAAGCGAAGAATTGTTATTATAACAAATTGGAATTACTTTTGTTCACGTAGTGGCTAAGCGGTAAAGCTTTTGACTGTCGAACCGAATGTCACGGGTTCGTATCTAGGGGAAGACTCATTTTTAATTTTGGAATCTTTCGGCGCCTCTGAGTTTATTATCTCTAATAGGAAAACCAAAGGCGGTTAGTCGTTGTGCTGGCCACATGACACTCTCGCTAACCGTGGGCTACATCGTCTGCCCTCTAAACCGCAAGTTCAAGTAGGAAAGAGAAATACTGAAGTTGGTTTTACCTATAGTAAACATAAGCTATAGCTGAGAGTCCCCACTTGATCCAAAAAGGGTTTCAGGGATAATTTCAATAGTTTTGAAGAAAGTGCAAAGAATAATTGCTTTATATTTTTATTACATTGATCCTATATGTCAAATAGCTAAAGGCCTAATGAAGTCAGGATTGGATTGGATTAATGAAAATGTTTAATGTGTGACAACTCATGGCGTCACCATTGTCACGTCCCTAGTGACACCTCATTGTTCACAAAATGAGGACAGTCTACCTATCTCAAATCCACGCTTAAATGCCAGAAAGACGCCGATTAAAACTTATTTCAAGGCTACAGCAGGGAAACATAATTAACATAGGTTAAATTTTAAAAAAAATTAAAAAGAAAATTAAATGTAAACGGGTCAAGGAGTCAAGGATGGGTATTGAGATGTCACGGTTCTTTATTCTAAAGAAAGATATAAACGGAGGAGTGTTAGCTTGAGATGGGAGAGAGAGCTAGAAAGTTAGACTTAGAAGTCGCTAGTTTTTAAAGTAAATAGTTACTCAGTTTATTGATTATTTTCACTGAATCCTGTATCTGTTATATATATCTTTGTACATACATTTATTGTTTCAAGTTCAAGTTTTAAATAATTAAAACTCAAGAAAACATATCAGCACTTTGTTACTTCATTGATTATTAAAGTGTTTGAACTTTAATTAAGGCACTTCCAATCCGCATATGTCACAAGTTTATCTCATCAAGATCTTCTAGTCAAACAAACATAATAAACGCGTGACAACCATCATTGGACTTCAAAGTTGAGTTTAAGGCCTTTATAAACTAAAACAAATATGCCAAATTTAATTGGAAGTGTGAACTAGACATATACAAAAATAAAAAGAGAATAATGTTAAGATTACGTGTTGAATTATTCATGTGCGCCAATCCCCTTTATAAATATTTGTGGACAAAGAAAACGCTTCAGGGACACCCTCAAAGCTTCTATGAAAGACTTCAGCATTGACCCAGCCATCTGGGAAACAGAATCACATGATAGAGCATCATGGATGTGAAAACTGGCACAAACATTGCAGAGAAAAAGAAGATTGCTGGCAGAAGAAAAGTGTCAAAGAAATAAAAAGCAAGGCCAATGACACTAGCTCCAACTGGAATAAGCTGTCCAGTGTGTAGCACAACATTCCGGGCTCACATAGGTCTCACCAGTGACATGAGGAGGCACAAAAGCCCAGTGCAAAGCCCTCAGCCCCCTGGATGACATAAGTGGTCAGTATAACAACAACGTTGCACAAACTATATATATTTGTTTACTAAAAATTAAAAGCGAGTGTCTTATTTAATTCAACAAACAGAAGCGAAATGATCATAAGCTTGTGCGATTCACTTTATGTATTTACTTATTTAAAGAAAAGTGATGAGTGATTTGTATTAAAAATTGTTCATCTTCATACCTCGACTTATGGATAGCATTCTATGAATATTTATTAATATTATAATTACTTTTAGAAGTTAATGTTGCACAGTTATTTTTATTTCTTTGAAGCTGTGTAGACATTAAATACTAAGAGAAACAAAGTTGCCAATAAGGAACTGAATATAATAGAGTTTCACAGCCACTGTCGCGCTACATTGCCACAACCAAGTTAGCGTATCCATTTCCAATATGAAGGGAGAGTAATCCTTGAAGGATTACGGGCAAGACATGGCCTAAATTGTGCCAATGTGCCAAAAACTCAAAACTCAAACTCCAATAATTGGTCCGATCACGTGGTGTACGCGTCAAGGTGGCCAGTTGTGTAAACAAGATACATTTTGTTTTGCACATTGGCTTGTAGTAGCTTCCAGTTTCTACATGGAAGAGTAAATAAAGTAGGGGAGATAATTCGATTTCGCTTCCCGAACATTCTCCATTCTCCAACTTTCTTTATCATCATTTTTATGTTGGCGGGATCAGACGACTAATCTTATATCTGGTTTGAACTCTGCAGTGGTTTCTATGTCAGGCAGTTCACCGTATAGTGTTTTTCTTGCATAGGAAGGCTTTGGCGCCAGGTTCTTGTTCCACAAAGGTAAGTTTCGCTAATTACATTTTTTAGGTTTCCGAAAACAATCAGTTTCTTTCTGTTGCGTCCCTCTCTGAGGCAAAAAATTACATGTTGGTCCTGTCGGGATATCGTTTTTCTTGAAAAATTTGGGTGAGAGCCCATTTATTGTAATTTATACTTTTTTTCCTTTCTTCCTAGTAAAGATGAATATTTTATTGTTTGTTCCTTCTCCCAACCTTGGCCAGTATGTTTGATTTTTTTAAATTCCCTTCTGTCTCCATGACACACATATTTGTGTTTTAGGTTTCGCAAGTTTTTCATTGCCGGACATGGTAATGGATATAAGCGCTCTGTCCCATTTGGTAGTTAGAGTACTGGTATTTTAGAAAACCATCAATACATTTTAAATCAAACATTCAGCTTTCGTCAAAAGAGTCCTCATAGCAGCTAAGGAGTCTCTTCCTATAAGAGCTAGGAAAGATTATATCTCTGGTCTGATTACCTACAACAGCTCCACAATGCCACCGTTGAGGCCAGAAATACAGTAAAAAAATAACCCTAGTTTAGATAACTGAACGAAGCTAATGTAGTTTTTAGGGGAAAAAATACCTCTCTGCTTTGAGGAAAAGTTGGTTTAGGAAAAAATGAACAACTAAATGTAGATGGAGCATTACAAAATGCCTAAATAAAGAAGAAAACAGAGTAACTTGTTCAGTAAAGAAGTGATTTAAAAAACTTTATTAAAACCAAATATCGTCAAATACTTCGTCTTTAATCTTTGACACGAGGACTCAATACTATTTCTATGATACAATGCTATTGGTGTTGCTTATTCAGATTCATTTAGTAGGCAATATGATCAATAATACTTTTTTTAAAGCTTATTTAAAAATGTACGTTTTTCTTTTATTTTGATATAGAAATTAAACTTTTTTTCTTCCAAAAACATGTTATATTTACTAGTCATCAACAAAAGGATGGGCCTGTACAAAGTTTCAGCCTTGGTGTTCCACTTACGTAAAGCCGGGTCTTGCAAGAAGTTGGGTTTAGATACTTCGGCTACTTCTTTCTTATCATCTCCTTATCTAATAATAGCACATTGGCGGAAACTGTCTCGTGGTGTCGATCGCGCTAACAAGATGAAAGAAATGACATTTTCGGAATTTTGTGTTTTACCTCATTACAAGTGGTGGGATCTTCTTATCTTATAAAATACAGACGTTACTTAAAAAAAAACAAAAAAAAAAACAAAACAAGAAGATGATTACGTCCTACGTGTCATACATTTAGTCATGCATGTTAATCAACGACTTAAATTCTGCCAAGTCACTGGTTTTCCATGCACTAAAAGCACTAGGGAAGAAGGACCATTTGTACAAATTTGTCCTAGCTTATGGAACGAGGAATGTGCATTTAACAACTACAACATTTTATCGAAGTAAAAGTGTTTTAATTACAACTATAGCGCACTGGGCATGTAAGTTGTGCTATAGAAAAACTATTTCAAAACTTAACTTCCAGAGAATCGTCGCGTCGGTGTAGCAAACACACTCACACAAAACTAACATATAAATGTAAAGCACTCAACTGCGTCTTTCAACGGGCACTGTATAGGTACAAACATCTATAGGCCTAATAATCTATAGTTGTAAATAGTTTAAACGTAGTCGCCAGTCTAGAATGGCTAATTCTCCTCTTAATAATAATGAGGCGTCCTCAAGTTTGAAGAATATATTTATCGAAGAGTGCACTACTTCACATAGCTAGACTAGATTACAAAGACTCTGATGTGACTTAAGATTTAAATACATTTAAATCTATAGTCACTCTCTTTTCGATTGCAGTATGACTAACCAAATACCTAACAAACACAACTGTTACGTAAAAGAAGAAGAAAAAAAAAAAACCACTCTTACAGTAAGTAAAGAAGTTTGCTTGCACAGTTCTAGATCTGATCTAGATATAATAGTCTAGCCATCCCAGCATTCAGTTAGGTTTTTAAAAAACAATCAATGTTACTTATGTTATCTCATCGGGAAAACCCGATTAAGATGTAGACACTAGTTTTGAGATGCGCATTTTTTTCTTCAATTTGACAAGGTTTTCACTTTAAAAAAAAAAAAAAAAAAAAAAATGAACTGAAAAATTTAGAATTAGTACAATCTAGTCATGCGTAAATAAAAACAGTTTAAAATATAGCCTATACTCCTTTCTATTCGCAATACAATTTGGTCTATTTGTCACTAGCAAGGTCCATTTTAGTGGATCGTTCAAAATTTAGTACCTATCCATACCTATTTAGCATTGTTATGACAAAACTGTATGTATCAGTAATTGTTACAAAAGAATGTCGATAGCACAGAGAAAAGGAGTATGAAAAGACTGTATCGCTGCCGGCGAGCTAGAGAAATAACAATTGTGTAGATTTGTAAAAAAAAGGCGGGTTTATAAAGGTGCCGGAAGAGATGGGGGGAGAGGGGGCGATCGATTAAAGATTCTCCACCTCGAGGCTAGACGCATCTGGGAATGTCTTCTTGATTAAAGAGAGACCAGAGGTAGGGGGGTGGAGAAAGAGTACAGCAAAGAGTGAAGCATGGCCGGAAATGCGGGGTGGGGTAGGTTTGCCTGATAATGTCCAGGTGGGATCATTGATGACCAGCAGACACAAGGCGCCTATGACCAGCGCCTTACTAGGACAGTGTTTGTCTTTCCTGCGTCAAGGGGAGCATGACAACGTGGTCACCAATGTGGTGGGTTCAGTCCAGCGAGAAGAGGAAAAGGTGGCGTTAGGCGACATAGAAAGGGGAAATAATCTAAGTGGGATTTATAAATAATAATGCTGTGATAAACTTAAGCGACATTGTTAGTAAGTAGTCGGCCTACCTAAATGTATATATCTAGTGACATTGGATTTTCAAGAACTTTTCTAGTTTTCAATATCTAGGACTAAGAGTGACAAAAACAGACTACTACGCAAAACTAATAGAGGCTTTACCCTTATTGGGACTTAACATTTTTATAAAGGTAAGCTTAAAATGATTTAGTAGTATAGATACCAGTGCTATATATAGCTCCTCCTTCGCGATCGAAGATGAGCACATTTCTCATATCCTTAAAACTCGAAGATGACTGTTAAGTTCAATACTCGCTTTAGAAAGCCGGCCGCATATGTGGCATGGGTGGGTTAGGTCAATTGCAGATAGGCCTTCTTCTTTCGCCCCGGCACTCTTTCGCCCTGGTCACTCTTCTTGCTTTATATTTCGAGACTCCGAGATTCACAGCTTCACGCCATAAGAAGCGATCGAGAGCTAGTGTTTCCAATCCGTGAATGTCAATATCACACTCCTTGAAGTAGCTCTTAATGGTGTCTTTATAGCGCTTGCATTGACCCCCCCCCCCCCCACCACGGGAGCGCTTTCCAGCACACAGCTCCCCATACAGAAGTAGTTTGGGAAGGCGTGTTGGAGTACATGTCCCGCCCATTGAAATTCGGACTTGATGTAGGATTTCTGTATTTGGTATGTGGTCAGACCAATGAATTATCTTGAACACTATTAAATCCTTAAATAAAATGCCCCGCATTACAAAGTTACCCTATATCTAACACAATTTTCTAGCCCTCATATTCTATTAGTACCCTTTATTTTTCCTTAAATCGAACGGCCCTCAAACCCATACTATGGAGTATGCACAAACACTTCTTAGGTCCATCAGTTGTAGTCTTCTAATATGCCTGTATAATAATGCCCACAAACACCCACACATAAAACGCCCCTCCCCAACAATACACTTTTTGGCCCTTGCCTATATGAATATATTCATTGGAACAACAATTATTTTAAAAATATCTGAATACGCAACTTAATTCACTCGTTACATATTTTTATTTTTATTTAGTCAATCTAGATCTAGAGCGTCAACTTATTTAGAATAAGCCCACTTAAGAAAAAACATGCACAGGTAGGGTACATTTTTAGGGCTTTTATTAATTTTTGCTTTAGAATAGAAGACTACTTGTAGGTCTAGTCGTTTTAAAATTGTTCTACATACACACGCTTTCTTACAGATGTTTGATGAATTATCTTGAACACATTTGATAATCACAATGATCTAAGGATAATCCACCTAGGATTTTTGAAACATTATCTCAATGGAAACTAACAGGAAATGGCCTTGTTTCATTTATTTGCGTGAATATATAGTTCTGTGATTAATAGCCCATTCTAAAGAAAATCCGAGAAATGATTTTGCATTATTTCTAAACTTTGAAAACAAAATCTCATTACTTTTCTAAGACAGAAAAGATTGATTGGGGCGCATAGACATAAATAAATATAGACTGGCCGATAATAGAGTTTTATGAAACGAAAATGTGTGACTTGCATTTCTGTGTACTTTATTTATGTCTAGGAGTTTTGTTTAATCTCTAAGACTGAAGATCATGTAATTTTTCATTTTTTTCAGAATTCGGAAATCCGAATACAATAGATATACATGTTTTCAAGTTACATGAAGTTATTTCCTTTTCCCATTCTATATTTATTTATGTCTATGTTGGGGCGACTTCCCTTACAGCTTGAAAAAAAGTTACGTATTTAAAAATCTCTATATTTTATAGGTCTGTGAATAGATCAATCGCGGATAAGAATTTGTTTTTGATTTCCAGTCTAGATATCATATATATATAAGTCTATGGGGCATACATAGTTTGTAGAAATCGCGAATAAAAAAACATTTTTTTGTAAATTTAACCGTTGCGGTTTCTATCTTGAAAATGGCTATTAGTTGTTAAGTAAGAATAGGTTAAATGTTCGTATTTTATCGATCACGGCAAGTGGGAGCATAAGTGATCATAATTATGAGTGATCAGGACTAAGAATTTTATGTAGTAGATATAAGTAAAACCTATTTTATTGTATTTATTTGTTTACAAAGCCTATATCAACGAACGCTGTCAGTCTGTTACCAATTCTGAATAGGGCATACGCTATTTCTCCCACATCCATTCTCTGCTTAAGTTAACACCATTATTTATTGATCCAAATAAAACATATATCAATTATATATATTAAATTAAGTAGTCAATTAAATATTGGCTGCTCATTATTTTGTTTGATATAGAAAAAGGTAAATACATTCTACATTATTGACATATATATATTGTATCTTATCTTATATAATACAGACGTTATGTCGGAAGTTCTTCCCCTTTTAAAGCTTTGTTGGATTTTTTAAACGCATTTTTAAATTTTGCTTTTGTACCTATAGCATTCAACACACGGTATATAAAATGAAAAAAAAAACAACAACAAAACATAGATCTATAATAAGTTTAATTAGTTAATAATTATCCATTATTATTTAATATCGTTGTTGTTTGGATAATAATAAACTGGGCCCAAAAAAAAAAAAAAACATGTACAACTGCGATAAAAATAAAATTGTAAGTTCCGTTAAGAATAAACGAAACTTGAACTTGAATTATTGTGTATCAACAAGCTTTGGATTTACTATCTCTCTCTCTAGATCTAGATCTAGTCTAGATCATGTGGTAGATCTTTATTATACTAATTATAGATCTAGATTTTAAATCTAGATTAGTATAGAAATCTAGATTAATCTAGGTCTATTTCAGGATTGGGCTGGCGATACTAAACTAAAGCGATAAAACTTAAAAGTAAATAAAAAATAAAGTGATATAAAAGTAAAAGTGACACTACTCTGTAAGTAGTGTAAGTCTGTTACTCATACTCTCACTGTCTACTGTGAGTGTGACTACGTCGAACTTCAACTTGTCAAAAGTTACAAAGTTGAAAGTATCACAAGTAATTCTATTAATATTAGTTAGATCTAAGTCTAGATCTAGATCTATAATCTATAACTCTATAGTGAGTCTATAGACTACTATAGTAAACTATAGTATAATAGCTAGATCCATAGAGGTGTATAGAGTCTAGTACTAGTACTATACACTACCATATATAATATATAGTTACTAGTATAACATACTATTCAAGTGTTAGGTGTATGATTACTGTATGACAGTGTATGTCTATTCAACTTTCTAGATCTATTTACTATTATATATATACAAAAATATTCTATTCTGTAGTAGACTAGTAGTCAGAGTATAGACGTCTAGCATCTCCTAAGACTACTTAAGATCTATTATATTTATTTCATATTATACTAGTTACTAGATCTAATTAAATTATTAATTATACTGTATAGAAAAATAGGTCATATATATTTCATATAATGATATAGTCAGTATAATATTAAATTAATTAAATATACTGTGAATACAGAGTATATTCTATTGACACTAGATCTATATCTATGTACGTAATACTATTTATATATAGAGTTACTAATGAGTCTAGACAGTCTAGTCTATGTACTATAGTGTAACTATAGTATAGGACTTCACTAAGCACATACAGTATACTAGGTAGAGGCTATATAGTGAGTAGATCTGTAGATACTATCTAGTCTATTAGTTATTAGTAATTATTAGTAATATAAATATAAATAATATATTATGTACTTAATTTTAATATAGAGTCTATCTAGATCTATAATAATATTTTATAATACGTTTAGAATTTTTAGATCTATATTATATATTATTTATTAATATATACATTTAATATAATTTAGAATTATTGATCTACTAGGGAGGTGAAATACAAAATTTATCTTTGAAAAAACAATTTTTCGTTAGTACATCATTAAAAACTTTAACAGAACTTTCCAATATTGTATAAATTATGACTGTATGTTTAACAGTTAGAAAGTTATGATTTTTTATGTGGTGCTTTGAGCTAACATTAATTGACATGAAACAAATAAGATGAGAGCTTGTAAGACACACCCCCAGGTCAAAAGTTAAAAAGTTGGAATTGAGTTTCGTAGACGCTAGATCTACTTATTAAATAAGAACTTATTAAATAAGAAATTTCATAGTAGATCTAGTATTAGTAGTAAAAGTAGCGTGAAAAGAAAATTAATGTTCGATTATTTTCCAGGACCCTGTATTGCTAAAAACAAAGGGGTATTTTTGATATTAAATTTAAAAAAGATAATTAACTTTTTCAAAAAAATCCTAAAAATGCATTAATTAGGCCATAGTCTAAAGTAATCGATAACACAACTTTAAAACTTCTCACATTTCATTCAAAAGTGTAATAAATTTCCAAGCGCAGCCTATGTAAAAAAAAAAACACATCAAAAACGCCATCTCTAAATTATCAGTGTTTATTTACTTCCGCATTTCTGTTTTTTTTTCTCCTAGCTAAATCTACTTCTATTCTAGAGTTCTAGACTTTATTACAGTCTACTAGTGATTTAACTTAAATCTATATATATATCATAAATATATATAAATATATATATATCATTTGTTAAAAAACTAAACCTAGGGTTTAGAAATACAGAATTGTATTATACACCCTGATGTTGTTCAGGGATCCACTAAATCAATTTAAATTTTACAAGAACCCTTTGAATGATATTGAAGACCCCTAGGGTCTGTACAGACTACTTTGGGAACCACTGATCTAGATCTAGAACAAAAAAATCAATCCCTAGATTTGAACTTCTTAAAAACTGTCTACATTTTATCATTATAGACTTAGAGATCTACTCAAAGCGTTGACTTGAATACTATTACTGAAACTAGATCTACAAAGACTACAAAAACATACATTGTCGTGCTGTCAATACAAAATTAGGTAGTTGTAATATGTATATTCTCACATTTTTTTAATGTAATTTTTTGTTTTTCTCAGACTGAGCTAAAAATAAAGAAGAATCATGAAAATTGCTGTAGAAGGCTGTTGTCATGGGGAATTAGACAAAATTTATGAAACTATCAAAGAATTAGAAAAACAGAATGGCTTTAAGGTAAGCTCTTTCTATCTGCCATGTATATTACTTATTGTAAAGTTAAAGGGTGGGTTAATATCTAACCCTTTGATTGATATTTGTACCTTTTTCAGACCTTCAATCTTTAGGGGGGTTGATGGTGTAAAGTTCTTCTCTTTCTATTAGCGAGGCTGTCTTGTTGCCAGCACAACAACCAACTGCCTTACCTCCCCAATGTATGACAGGCATCCTCTAGTGTTGGGTGAAATTGGGGAAGGAGGAATTCTAAAAATCAGAGTTTTAAAATCCCAGGATTCAAACTCGAGAGTCCTTGGTTTGGAAGATAATCCCTTTACTTTTCAGTCATCACATCCCTCTCCCTTATTATTCATGTAACTTTCAACAATTTTTTTTTTTTTTGCATCTCTAGTAATATATATTTTTTTCAGGTTGATCTCCTGCTTATTTGTGGTGACTTTCAGTCAGTTAGGAACTTTGATGACCTTCAAGCGATGGCAGTCCCACCAAAATATCAGCAACTGAACACATTTTACAAGTAAGTGAAATAATCATGTCAGTAGTCTATACATGGTACAATTTTGTTTTTCATTTTTTTGGAATAAAAACGTTTTATGTAAAATAAAAAAATTAAAATGTTTCAATTTAATCACTTTCCAATTAATGGAAGCAGGCTAAACTCATTTCCATATATCAGCCAAACATGATTGGATGTCAATTTAATTATTTGTTAATTATAGATATCTGTTACATTACAAAAATTATTAATATAAATACTAGTATTTTAAATTTGTGTTTTTATGCAAATATTTCTAATCAATATAATAAAAATTGATTGTTGTTATAAACAGAAAAATATAGATTTTTTTATCAATTTGCAAAGAAATTAATTAAAAATATATACTTTAAAAGACAATTTTTTGTGGGAAAGCAACTAATGGTATTGGTCTCAATATCCATACGTTAGGTGTTTCTGCTCTGTTTCTTGTGCTGATAAGTCTAAACGTAGGTAACCCTCAAATAATTAAATCAAATAACACAGGCAAAGGCCAACAAAGCTAAAAATACTCGATGCTGATGAATAAGGTGTTTAAATCATAATAAAGGGAACCGTCAGAGATGTCAGTAAGTTAAATATCTACTTCAGAAACTAAAGTTGACCTCTCTCTAAACTGCCAAAAGTATTCTGTGTTTACTTTCGTTACACTTTAAATCCTAGTCTTGATTTTACTAGTCCTGTGATTGCCTTTAAGCTGAAACTTTACCCTTTTGATGAAACAAATATATATATATGTATATTACAAATTTTGTTAAATTTAATTTTTTTTTTCTTGTGTACTATCTATTTGTATTTGCAGTGGTTTTCTAAATTTATGCACTGCTGTTTCTGCAAAACTAAATTTACTTATTTGTATTAGCATTCTCAAAAGCAAGATTTAATAAGGCAAGGATTCAAGTGACTATAGACTTAAGACATATGAGCAGACTCACAAAGCCACCCATTTGTTACACAACACTTACTCCATTCATCTTTTTTTTTCTTTTTATTCTTTAGATACTATAGTGGAGAGAAAGTGGCACCTGTGTTGACAGTTTTCATTGGAGGAAACCATGAGGCGTCTAACTACCTTCAAGAGCTGCCTTATGGGGGATGGGTGGCACCCAATATCTATTACATGGGTTTGTGTTTTTTCCTTGCTAAATTTGATCAAAACCTTTCATTGTGTGTGATTTAGCAAATTAGTTTTAGTAACATATTTAAACTGGGAAATATTTGTAAAACAAAGAATACATTTTCAGGCTATGCTGGTGTCATACAAGTTGGAGGTGTTCGCATCGGTGGAATATCTGGTATCTACAAAGGTCATGATTACAACAAGGGTCATCATGAATGTGCTCCATATGATGAGGGGACAAAGAAAAGTGTCTACCATGTCCGCAACTTGGAAGTTTTTCGGCTGAAGCAGATTACAAGACCAGTGGATATATTTTTGTCACATGACTGGCCGAGAGGCATCTATCATCATGGTGATACTGCAGGCCTTATAAAGAAAAAGCCATTCTTTCAGTAAGGACTGTTTGGTTTTATATATCTTTTTTTTTTTTTTTTGTTTTGTGTTGTAAAATTGACCATTGTGTCTTGCACAGTTGCCTTATTTAAAACATTCTTTTAATTGTCTGTATTAATTTTGTTCAGTGGCAATTCGAATGATCCCAGCTTCTAACTGGGCTCATATCTGCCCTGCGGGAGGTTTGGACTAGGATGTGATCTTCTATTCTGAAGTAACATCCAAAAAATGTAAAAACAAATCAGCTTCTAAGCTGATTCATTATGTCCACAAATCACTTGAGAGCCTCATTTTCACAGCTGAACACTTTATAACTTTGATGTTGCTTCTGATTTAGAAGTATGAGTTTTTTTTTGTTTTTGTTTTTTTTCTTTTAAATTTTTTTCTTTTTTTATAAAAATTAGAAAAGAAATAGAAGACAATAAACTTGGCTCTTGGGCCCTAACAGAGCTGATGACACACTTGAAGCCCACATACTGGTTCTCTGCTCACCTTCATGTCAAGTTTGTTGCTCATGTACAACATGAGGTAGGCAAGCTCACTTTTACTTAATTATTCTCTATCTACATAATTTGAAAGACATTAAAAAAAAATATTAAAAATTTGGCGCAGGACTCACCAAGTGTTATGTTTGTCAAAATATGCATTCAGATTTTTTATTATATGTTATGAGGGTTTAGTTTATCTATTAATGTGTTCTATTATGTTGTTTTTTTGTTTTTACTAATTTATATAACAACTAACAACAACTAACCACCTTTACTTTCCCCAACTAAAGTCAGCCTTTAGAATTGGTTGGACTGCTTAACTTTTTAACCACCGCACCCCCGATATATATTATATATATATATGAATGACTTGTTGTGTTCTGTCCCTAAATCTGTTAGACCATTGAGGCATCATACATAATCTCTCAGTTCCTCTCGATCTTTTGCTATAATTAGAATCACTTTCATTGACAGGATGTTCATCCCTTGATGTTCTCATTCACTTCTTTTGTCTGCTTCTCCTTTTCTTTTTTGTCTTTGTGGGTCCTGAGGAATTTGTGATATGGTCCTACAGTCTTAGCTTGCATTTTTTGACAATAGTAAGAAGCTCATCATAGAGCCCAATCATCATTGCTCTTCTTGGATCTCCTCATGTGTAATGTGGTCTTTGTATGTGCTACCTAGCTCCTTTTGTAACATCTTAATTCCATGGCTAGGACCTTCCACTCTAGTTCATTCATCTGATTTTTCTTTTGTTTTTTTTCTAGTCACTTAAATATGTTGTAATGAAACATTTTTTTTAAATCTGTGTAATCTTCCTATTTTAAAGTTGATGCTTTAATTCATCTACATGACATTTAGTACTCTTATCATTTATTCATAACTATCCTGGGTAGCTGAATACTAGATTCTTATATTATACTCAACTTATTATACAAATATTTGTGATTGATCAAAAGATTACTTAGTTAGTTAATCAAATTATGCTATTTTCAGTCAATTGCACTGCTATTTTGGTGTCCCCAGGTATTGTCTGACTCACAATCTGCTAAATCAACAAAGTTTTTAGCACTAGATAAATGTTTACCTCGTCGGAACTTCTTACAGGTTGGTGGATTTTAGATTTGACTTTTATGCATGTTAATGATAACCAGAATAATTGTATTGATTATTTTGATTAGAAGGAGGCAAATCCTTAAATGGCAAGCTATAACTACCATCTAGTGTACAGAATACTCATGTATTCATCAATTAGGCTTTTTTTCTAACTATATAATAATATTTGTGCATTTTTTAGAAGTTTGTAAACAAATTGCAGATTACTCTGAATAACTTTTAGTAAGAAAATCTCCAGTCCAATGTAACTATAACAATTACCATATTATAAACCATGATACTTTCCCTTTACTAATGGTGAGTCAGATAGAGGCACTAATGCTAACTCTTTCACAACCATCATCTTGACACTGTGCTATTGTTTAATAGTTTTCACTTGGTTATAAAGATCTTTTCAAAAGTCCTTATATTCCAAGCCTTTTAGCTCTGATGATGTTTCCTGACTCATCAGCATGGTCTGTGACTGTTTTTTTGCTAAGCATTTATTAGCTGTATGTTGTTTTACTGCAACTTCTTCTATATATGTTACTCTAATGCCTATTCTTATATATAATGGCCAGGTAGCTAAGAAGCAATTATTCAGTAAAATTTTACTAAATTTAGTGTGAATAGAAAGTAATGATTATGTTTTCAGGTTGTGGATGTACCCCAGAAAGAAGAAAGTTTGAAAATTAAATTGGATGCAGAATGGCTTTCAATTCTCCAGTTGACAGATCATTTATTGAACTTAACACCCAGAGTTCGATATATGCCTGGTCCTGGTGGCAGAGAAAGGTAATCTATAGTAGTGTATAAGATACTAGATTAAGCCATTGGTGTTTACTCCACAGAAGGACAGGGGGCAAGGTATCAGAGGGGTAAAGGGCTGAGCTTCTGAGCGGGGGGGGGGGGGGGGGGGGGGTCCTCAGGTTCTAATTCCTGTCAAGATTTTACTATAGGATCACAAGGGAAACACAGCCCTTCATCCATCTTCAGCCTTAGAAAGAAATATCAGCCCTTTGTAAGGTAAGTAAGTAAAGTGCCTCTTTCAGACCTTGTGGTCTATAGGGCAGATGATGTATAGGTCATCTGTTTATAAGGCCTACGGTTAATTAGTGTGTCATGTGGCCAGCACAACGACCAACCGCCTTTACTTTTCCCCAAACTAATATCAGGTACCCATTAGAGCTGGGTCGACTCAGAGGCACACAAAAATCCCGAAATTAAAAATCCCAGGATTCAAACCCGGGACCCCTAGTTCAGAAGCCAAGTGCTTTACCACTCAGCCACTGTGCCTCCATCAGCCCTTTTTGCAAGCATTAAAATAATTTCTAATGTGTTTTTACTTGAGAGAAATTTAAATAAAAAAAAAATACATGTTATTTTGCTTTTTATTTGTACAAATTTTACCCTAATATTGTTTATTCTATTTCTTTTTTAGATTTGACTTTAAAATATCCGAGAAAGAAATTGAAAACATAACATCTCTGTTTGGTAATGATCTCACTTTGCCAGAAAACTTCCAACCGACATCCCCTCCTTTGGAGAACATTCATGCTCGTGGCAGGAGGCAAACCCTTAGTGTTCAGGTCAATCCCCAAACCACACTCCTCTGCACCATGCTGGAGATTACTGACCCTAACGCCAAGCTGCTAGGGAAAACTTCACAGGAACTCTTGGATGAGAGCCGCATCGGACTCACTAGTAGAGCTGAGGAGGACAATAGTGGTGACGATGTGGTGGATGATGACAGCGATGAAGATATGCCCAGTACCATTGACAGCACACTGGACATCTCTGGTTTATCAACAAGCACCTCCTCAAACATGGACAGCTTTCATACAGCCAAAGATCTTTCCTTACTTCAAAGCGGCGAGTCTCTAAATCTATCAACAGCTGCTACATCGACACCATATCAAAGCCCAGTAGGGGTGAAAGGAAACCCTCGAAACATAACCATACAGGATGATGATGAGGAGTTCTTATCCATTTTGTCTGCTCAGAAAAATAAAAGCAGCTCTCGCTCATTGCATGATTCAGACATTTTGTGTGATGAAGCTTCCGCTGCAGCTCACACTGAACCTGAGCTTAAAGAGGCTGACACTTCGGCTACTGACATCTCAGCTCCCTACTCACTTAAGTCTGAACGCTCCAGCCTTGGCATGTCAGGCTTGTGCCTCGACTCGTCCATGTTGTCCTCCCCCCCAGCCTCATTTTCCTTGAAGAAAAGGAGCAGTGATGGTGGGGAAAACCAGGAAGTAGCCTCTGAACAGCTGGCATCTGAGAAGAACTCTGGGAATGGCTGTGCTGTGAAGAAATTCAAGAGAAGGAATGTTTCTGTGTACTCAGAACCTTCAGACTGAACTCTAAACACAAAAATTGTGTGACTGAATGCATTGTATGTGATACAATCAATTTTTGTTTTATGGCACTGTTGGCTTAGAAATAATGTGTAATTTAATAGAAGAACTATTTCTGTGGATCACTTCTACAGGCAGCAGGGAACTGGAAATATTTTTTTAATGCTGTAATTTGGTTGAATCATTAGTTTTTAAAATTATTTTTTAAAATGTGTTTTTCATGATTTTAGAAATGTTTTGAAATTTAAACTCTTTTGTAAATTGTCTTAATTGTTGTTACCCTTCATGATGACAGTCATTCAGTGGGGAAAAAATCAAATAAGGGATGTAAAATGCTGACAATGATTAAAAAAAATAATAAATTAAAAATAAGACAAATCTTGATCTCTAACAATAACTAGAGATCTCATGAAATCATTTAATTAACTGGAAATCAAGTATTTAATATTAACTCTTTGCAGGCGCAGTATAAGTTGCTAATTTTGCCATAAAAATATTTCTTTTGAGTGTTCATTTGTTTCATATTTTTTGTAGGTAAACTACAATTTTGTTTTTGTAATTCAATCGTTGGTTTGGAATAGGTAATTAGAAAAAAATATTGATCAATAATTTCTGCATTTATATCGTACCATAATTTGACATTCTTTTATAGTCTTAAGCATCTGAGTAATGAAATGAGTAATCAGTTTGTATAAATAGTAAATATTACATTGAGTTGGGCTGATGGAACACTGTCATTTTTGAATGTTTTAACATAATGTGTTACAGACTTTACATTGACAGTGTTTATAAACATATGAGAATTACTATACATCATGCTTACTTATACAATACAATTTTATAGAAAAGTATTCTGTTTTTTTTTTTGTTTTTTGTATATAGATATTTCTCCAATAGTTATACAACATTTAGCAATTTTTAAAATATTTTTTGGGTAATTTTAAAGTTGGCTGTGAAGTTTAACTTGTTTATATTAACTGTAGAGGTATCAATTATTATTATTTTTTTTTACAAAGCACTTTAGTTCTTCCCACTTCCCATTCTTGGATAAAGTTCAAACTTTACGTTATATTTTATTGTCAGAGACAATACATTAATCAATAAAAAAAAATAACCAATTATGTAATTAATTGGTGGTAATTAATTACATTTATTAAATACAGAAACAAAAGGAAGCTAAATCTTACAATATTGAAAGAGATATGGAAATAATTGTGTGGTTCTTATCCTTTATATAAACTTTGTTTTAAAAAAATGTTTTTTAATATATTGCTTGTTTAATTTTTGAATAGTGCATCTCCACGCGACTGTGCCATCTCGTTTATTTCCCTTGGACTGCCTTGGATTATTCACGTGGCTACCAGGGGCTGACAATCGGTGTGCTGGTTGGACTATCAAATGAGCTCTTTAAATGTCAGGAAACGTAATTGGCCTCCCTTTACCTTTTATTAAAGTAAAAACCTTTATAGACTTGACTGTGTACAACTAGATACATATCTCCAACTAATGGATTGTCTTGTACCCATATAAACTTATAACAGATGCAATACAACTACTGATTTCCTCGACAGTTTAGCATCAACAATCTAGATACGATGCTGAATCTCAAAACTTTCGCGGTGGAAAATGTCACTCTCCAGGAAATCGTGCCTCGATATCTAAGTAGAAACAGTAACTCGTA
Organism: Biomphalaria glabrata; assembly: GCF_947242115.1. Lineage (NCBI taxonomy): Eukaryota > Metazoa > Mollusca > Gastropoda > Planorbidae > Biomphalaria > Biomphalaria glabrata. The sequence goes on from NC_074726.1 coordinate 13,815,414, forward strand.
TCCACAAAGATGCATATTTAAACTCTCTAATTCCTTGAGATACAACTTCGGATGTCTTTTAATAATTAAGTATCTCAAAATGCGATCACGACACAGTGGAGTAGGGTCTGGAAACAAGAATGTTATTTAATTGACTTTGAATGAACTGAGTAAGCGTTAACACTTTACGCAACGAATTAATGACTAGAAATGTGACACTATAAGGACGATGGCTGTTGTGGAGATGGTAGCAAAGAGTGCTGTCCAGTAATATCTGTCCCAATGGGTATTAATGAATTATTAATTGAGGGAAGGATATTTTGCAATCATCAGTTATGCTCATGAGTTAGGCCTAGTTGTAAACATGTACTACTGTAATATTCTTATGTAACTTGTGAAATAAGATTTCTGCGTGTTTCTGCATGTCAAGAATAAGCTAAAAAGCATCATAGCAGTAGAACACTTGCAAAGTTTCATGTCGAAGGCTGGTCATAAAGAAGTTCACAAGAAATTGTTATGGACTGAACCATAAACGATCTCAGAAGGTAGTTTGGTGATGAGGTACCTTGGTTATCCCTTGGAGCGTTACTTCCTTTCCAAATTCTTGGTTTGGCTTATTTCTAATGCTTTGATTGTTACTTCAAAATGGTCCAAACATCAGTCAGGACGGCTTGGGGTAGGGGGGGGGGAGTGAGTAGGCGGCAAGCTGAATTCGAACCCGGGACCATCAAGAGGACACTCCAGAGAGCATAATAAACGAATAGGCAGCCATCACGTGTTATTCTGTACCCTTTTTAGTTATATCAAAATAATGTAATAGACTTAAATATTGCGATTGTACTGTAGAATATTTTTTTTACAAAATTGGGAGTTCCTATAGTCCCTTAGCCTATGTAGAAATACAATACGTTATTGAAAACCACGTTTGCATAGGCCTATATCCGTTCAGTTTTATGCCTGTCATTAGCAATGGTGGGCCGAATCGTATGGTAATTCTCGGGCTGATTTTGACACCCAGTCCGCCCATGGTGACTAGCCAGCCCTAGCTGTGAACTACATATTTTATCACAGCCACTGTACACAACTTTGTCCGATGGTGTCCGAATTAAGTTTTTTTTTTTTGGTCCTTAACAGCAGTAGCTTTCTTTGCCTTTAATCTCAAACGTGAATCTTCATCTGAGAGCTCCATGTATTATCCTTTATGCCAGTTATGCAAGCCAAAGTAAAGTTCTATCTGTATTTATCTATCTATCTGTCCGTCTGTGTCTATCTATCTATCTATCTATCTATCTATCTATCTATCTATCTATCTATCTATCTATCTATCTATCTATCTATCTATCCATCCATCCATCCATCCATCCATCCATCCATCCATCCATCCATCTATCTATCTATCTATCTATCTATCTATCTATCTATCTATCTATCTATCTATCCATATTATGTTAGTAATTTCCGTGTTTTCTGTTGTTGAAGCTAAAATGATCTGAACGTTCCGGGGATTGGGACACTAATGTACCAGGATCTTAGTAGTCGGCCTGCAACTGGAGAGACTCCACGCTACAGATGTTACTTGCAATGGTTATCTACATGAGCAATCGTCATTGTCTCCGCGTGTTTCTCCATGTTCTGACATTTGACCTTTTCATCACACGACCAACTGGAAAACCGAGAAAACTACATTCAACTCCGAGAGTCTGGAAATAACCGGGAATTACCTCGCACCATTTGCAGTGGCGACCCCCATCTCCACGCCACTATGCTTGTGATGAGCACATTTGAAACGAATCCAGACACCCCTCACCAGAAGCCTCCTTTCCGCTGACTAACTCTCTCATAACCGGAGAAAACAATAACCTATATGCTGTAAACTTAAAGGAAAAAAAACAACAACAAAAAAACAAAGAGAACAGAGTGGGGGGGGGGAGGGTATTTTGTTCGTCTGCTTTCGGGTGCTATTTTTATCCCAGCCAACAACTAAACATTGCGCAACATTGACAGAAATGAGTGCTGTCTTCTGTTCAAAGTGGAAACGTAAGCTTTCGGTATGTGGTTGAACCCCCCGTGAGCACAGTTTGAACTCAACCACTGTAGTCCAGTGGCTCTCAAATCTTTTTTTTTTTTTTTGGTGGCCATTCTCATTCACATACCTGCAGAAGGTTGAGCTCCTGTAGCGATCTTATCGTATAAACAGAAAGTTGTTACAGTTTAGACGTTAGAAACATATCAACTATTTTGGAGTGGGGGAGTCTACATTATATCTGAAGCAGTCATTAAGGAATTCAAACAACATTCTTGACATCAATCAAGATTTCATTCAATTCCTAGCACGATCTACTGCGCAGAGTCTATTCGGCTTACTGTTAGATTATTCAATAACAGGATATTGGCACACTAGATGTTTTCGACCGGAACCCAGGGGTGGGGGAGATAGAAAGAGCCCAAACACCGTTCCCCAAAGAGACATTTTATCTCGGACACCCGCACGGCTCATGTGGTACAGAGAAGGAATATGGGGAAGGTTCTCACTTGTGCTCGGCCTTTGACCTCGTCTCTACCCCGAGCAATGTTGAATACGAGATACAGGTAATAGGGATGTAACAAAATCAAACTACACGGATCTCTTCTAGACAGAACAGTAGTTCAAGCAGGCCGATGGAGGCGAGTTTTCCAAGAGTCTTGGACATCTATAGGACAATAGCAAACACGAAGAAATGTCGTACAGGCGAAGCCGTGTAATGTGTGCGCCCGAGTGCAGTGTTAAGAATATTTTTTTTCTTTGACCATAAAACGAAGGAAATAGCCAAGCAAACGTTACTGCTTGAATCCAAGCATCAAAGAAAGATGACGGTAATCGCTTAACAACGACACCCGACAAACTAAAAGGTTTTCATCTGAAATCTTGCACTTCGAATCCCATTAGGTAAGAACTAATCATCGGGAACACTGTGGCAGATACAAGCAACCGTCCCATATAATGCTCTTACATGTAGCCCTCTGTAAATGTGTCCTTATGTGCCATTACTTAGAAGACACAAATAAAGTTGATCTCTTGTTGCTACACGTTTGTTCTGTACTTTTTAATTCCAAACATGCTCATGATTTCCTTCTACTTTCCCGCCAAGAAACAAACTCGACATACCCCAGAGCTTTATTGTTTCTCTAACGGACTGACACGACTTCTGAATATGACTGAGTCGGTCATTGTGCAAGAATCTAGTGAATGATGATTAGAACGTTCTTTTAACCGTTGTTTTTAATACTATATCTATATCTATAATACTATAACCTATCTATACTACTATATCTACAGTTTTCTGATGTAAAATTTCTTCTTTGTTTTTTTTTTTTTTCTTCTTCTTTTTCTTTCCAATATACAAACCTAACATCTCCCCCCTCCCCCCTACGTTCTCTAGTTTCATTTGTAACAGAATTATAACTGGAAAGGTTCCAGTTTTTGTTCTCACCCAATGAATAGAGTCGAAATATGTAGTTCAATACAAACGTATGATGAATCTATCTATCTATCTATCTATCTATCTATCTATCTATCTATCTATCTATCTATCTATCTGTGTCTGTCTGTTTGTCTATCTATCTATCTATCTATCTATCTATCTATCTATCTATCTATCTATCTATCTATCTATCTATCTATCTATCTATCTATCTATGTCTGTCTGTTTGTCTATCTATCTATCTATCTATCTATCTATCTATCTATCTATCTGTGTCTGTCTGTTTGTCTATCTATCTATGTATCTATCTATCTATCTATCTATCTATCTATCTGTGTCTGTCTGTTTGTCTATCTATCTATCTATCTATCTATCTATCTATCTATCTATCTATCTACTTGTGTCTGTCTATCTATCTATCTATCTATCTATCTATCTATCTATTTATCTATCTATCTATCTATTTATCTATCTATCTATCTATCTATCTATCTATCTATCTATCTATCTATCTATCTATTTATCTATCTATCTATCTATCTATCTATCTATCTATCTATCTATCTATCTATCTATCTGTGTCTGTCTGTTTGTCTATCTATCTATCTATCTATCTATCTATCTATCTATCTATCTATCTATCTATCTACTTGTGTCTATCTATCTATCTATCTATCTATCTGTCTATCTATCTATTTATCTATCTATCTATCTATCTATCTATCTATCTATCTATCTATCTGTGTCTGTCTATCTATCTATCTATCTATCTATCTATCTATCTATCTATCTATCTATCTATCTAACGACATGGCCAAAATTGTGCCGACGTGCCAAAACTCAGACACGGTGTTAAATGCCACATGCCTAATAGTAATTTTTGTCCTTTTAAAGCAAACTATTATCGGATGATCAGATTTGTCCACTTTCCTGTAGTAACCTTATAAAACACTACAATAACAATTAATAACATGTCTCTGTCAAAGGCTTTATTGTACAAAAATGACAAAACATTTTATAATCACAATACACACACAAGACACCAAGCCAGTTTGACACACAAGTACAGATCAGTTCACAACACACAACAAGAAACATAAATACACAACATGTCCTTTATTTTAAATTTAGACTTTTTGCAAATAAACCTGTCTTTAAAGTCCGTAGAGCTACGCCAATGTATCTTACTAAATATTTAGTTGAAATTCTTTTATTTTAGTCTTAAGACAAAAGCTTGGATTCAATTGTCCAGAAACAGGTAATACATGTCTGCAGGCAATGAAACTTTTGCAATACACGTAATGTGTCTTATCCAGGTTGTCTAAGCTCAGGGTAAAAAGATGGTTCTATAGAAATACTGTCTCTCTTGCAGTAAACTAGGCCTGATTTATATTTTGTTGAGCTGTGACATTTGCTAGACAGTTATGTCGAAATAACAAATGATTTGAATCAAAGTCATGACAATGACATAATTTTTCTATAATAATTATATTTTAGACAGCATGAATATTAATAAATAAATACATTTTTGTTTTGCTTAGAGGGGGGCGTTGGCGGATTTTTTAAAAAGAAAATGGGGTGGCAGACCAAAAAGGTTGAAGGTCACTGGTATAGATCTCCTACACTTTATAAGATTCCAACGATCGGCCTTTAGATCTAGAATAAGAAGACGATGCGCACAATTTTCATGAAACATAATTTATTAAAATATTGAATCAATAAAATTCCCGAAAGCGAGAGTCCTATAAAGAACGCGATAGTCCTTTCAAAACCGATGTTAGATCGAAACCTAGATTTAGTTCTGTAGCCAAATTTAAACGTATCTCATTTTTTACTTGAAAAATGATAACAGTCAAACCAGAGTTTTCCCTGTGTGATCATCAAGCTAGTAGGCTAATTCTTTTCTCAGCAATATACATCAACTTTTAAATTTCTATTTTAAAAAATTGTTAGAGCCGTTTTTTTAGATCAGCTTCCAGGTTCCATTTAGTAATCTCGCCAAAGGGTCTTGAAGTCTCACTATTGATAACAGGTTGTTCAGTTATTGTTGTTATTTTTTTTCAAGTAAATCAATGTAAGCTCTTGGTTTGAATATTAGGCCTACTTGCCCATGGGCGGATCGCTAGACCTGAGTGTGTGATAACACAAACTCACTTTATAATCTTGTTCTTTTTACTATTAAATAGTTTAAGAATGGTGTATTTTTTAATAAAAAAAAAAAGGCTTTAATGCTTAATTGAAAAAAACAAAGCTGTTTAACATTTCTGACGAAAATAAAATGTTCAAAATATTATGTATTTTCAAGGCGTTAAAATGATACCGGACAAGAGCGCTATTCCGGAGGGGAACACCTAAACCTTATTCTACAGTACTGAAACTTTTAAACATTACATTTGTACACTGAAAATAGCAATAACAAACATGGACAGTATACAATTTAAAAAAAGCAGAACTTTGACTTCAGATTACAAAGAAACGGAAAACAAGTTAGATACAAATATACTTTGTAAGACCATCGCTTACACTGAGTGAAATTACAGTAACTATATTGAATCAGTCATGTTATCAGGCATTTTGGGAAGGTTTCCTTGCTGCCTTTTAAAAAGCAATTTTAAAAATGGTCTGCTTGAGTCGTAATTACTCGTAATTCTAATTCGAACCTACATAATGGAAGGCCAGCGTGTTTCGCCACAGCTATTTAAGTTCTTATACTATTGAAGGATTTATAAGGCCATTCCTCTCTGTCTTTTGCCTTGGATAGAATGCAGGCCTATCCATTATGTTATGTTGTCTTCCCATCGCTTTCTCTATCTGCTTCTTTTTCTTTTTCCTGCTACTGTTCCTTGACGGAAGATCTTTGCGAGCCATGAATACCTTGTGATTAAGACATAGAGTTTAAGTTTGTGTTTTCGACAGTAGTTAGCAGGTCAATTGCTGTATTAATCTTGTTTTTGAATCTCTTTGTAAGTGATACCTAGGATTTTTCATTAGCATCTCAATTTCATAGCTACGATTCTCCGCTCTAGATCTGCAGTCAGCGTCCAAAGCTCAAAAGAATATAAGAATATGGCCGTAACCAGGAAGAGCATTTATAAAAGGTATTTTAAACTACAGACACTTGTTAGCTTTTCCACTCCATTTCCAGGTATTACTCGCAAAGTATCATGAGGTTTAGATTTGTTCTGTTGTTCTGTTGTGCTGCGACCTTGTCTAAAACCTTGTCTAAAACCCGGTTGTTCTTCTGATATAATTTTGTCTGCTATTAGTTTTAACCGATTTAATATAATAACATGACTTTGGTGGGAAGACTTTTAAGGCTGATGTTGCAGTAGTTTTGACAACCAACATCCTGCACGGCAGTGCTGAACAACTGAAGAAAACAGCACATTATTTTTCCTTGGCACAGTCTGCAAAAGAGCTGACAGCTCAGCAGCAATAAAGCTGGCTAGAAGAAGAAGACAGAGTTGTACATTGTCTTTCTTTCTTTGGAAGAGTGATGATGGGTGATTGGGTTTAGGGTTTGGACCATTCTCCTGACAGCCATATCTTGTTGCTAACATTAAAAAGTAAGTTTATCATGGTTTCACCTCAGTCTGTAGAAGTTCACCAGCAATATTTGTCTACTTCGGCTGATTTTGCCTTTTTCAGGACTTTCACCAATCATGCTACTTCAGAGCGAAGAATAGGATATTCGTTGATGTTTGATACTGCAGGGACTTTTAGTAACTCGAGATTTGAAAGTTGTACAACTTTGTACAGTACTCAATCTATATTCTTATTTCAGTCAGACATCTATAGTTTTTGTCTTGTATTGTGGTAGTTCTACCATGCATTGAAGTTGTCAGGTCCTTTACCAGTTGGCACTCTTTTTAACTGTCGTGTCTGTTCAGCCCATGATCCATTTCTTGACACTTTTTCAATAACTTATTCTTCGCTTCTTTCGTTTCCTTCTTAATCCTTATATTGACATTTTTGTAGTGGTGGGCATATTTTGGGTCGGACAACGTTTTCCCTTTAAGCTCTCATTGCTTGTCACTTGTCACAGAGTTGGAGTATATCCTCTGTTACCAAAGTTGTTGTGTTTTTTTTTTGGGGTGGGGGAGGGCTGAGATTCTCTTATACTTCAAGGGTGGTATCTGTGATTGCTGTATTCAACTTATTGACTTGTGTGTCAAAAACTTGGTCATTGGTGTCCAAGATATTCAGGGCTACAAAGCATCCTCCTACTTGTGCCTCGAATATGGCAGCTACTTGGGGGTCTTTCAGCTTGTCCATTTTATCCTAATACTATTTAGTTACCTTTTGAAAGTATAATTTGAAGGCATAATAACATGATCATGGTCACTTTCAATGTCAGCCCCAGAAAAACTTCTTGTTTTGGCCTTTATGGATCCTTGACTTAAAATACTACGGCAACATGATATAGTCAATCTGGTTGAGGTGTTCTCTATTGGGACTGTGTCATGTGGTTATTCGCAACTTTTTTTGTGCCATCCTATTGTGTTAGTCCAACAGCTACGCTGGGCACGGCACGTATCCCGTAAGGGGACGAAAGTATGTTAAAAGCAGTCCTTTCTTGGTGAGCTGAAAGGTGGTCGAGGTAATAGAGGTACTCCACGGAAACGCTTTAGAGCCTAACTAGACGCCAACTTACTGACATAGAAGAGAGCACCTGACTGCTGGCGTCTTCAGAACGAGCCAGCAAGAGATCACTTACAAAGGCCGCGGGATACACCATTTGAGGCCAAAAGAAAATCCGCTGCTAAGGGCATTTCGTAGACGACGAAAAGAAAATCTAAATCGACCAACGGTGGGCAATGGTTATGCTTGCCCTGGATGTGGCAAAATATGTAGGTCGCAGCTTGGGCTTCGTAGCCACGGGAAATAATGCATTCCTCATTAATCTTCTGACTCGAAGACAAGCCTTATTATTATTAATAGTAAGCAAGAGGTTGGTGTATTTATTTTTTTTGGGCTAACGCCTATTTTTTAGTGTGTGTGTGGGGGGGGGGGGGCTTCGTGCCTCTTTTTTCCGGTCATTCCGCCCCACACAGTTTTGTTTGGGTGGACACCTACCTCCAATATTAAATGTTCCCAATTAATATCGGGGAGGTTGAAGTCCGAAAATCATTTCACTAGCCGGGTATCTAGCTCATACTTCTGCACCACCAACTTGATGTCGCAACCATGTTAGCCACTGAGCTAAATCTACAATGGGCTTTGTTGCTGCACATAAAAAATTATATATGTGTCAGACGCGTATAGCCCAAATTTTCAGTAAAAGAAATTACAAAAGCCATTTCTCTATAGAAGAAGTTACGAAAGTTATATAATATAAAACAACAGACCTATATATGCTACGATAAAAAGGTATTTTTTATGATTTATTTAGGTAGGTGAAAATCTAAATGTAAAATGGTTTACATTTTTCTGGTGTTCTCTGGGAGCTGAAGATAATCTACTTCCTAGTCCAAACCTCCCACAGGACGACGGGTAAGGCAGCGGACAGGGTTTGAACCCAGGACCATGGAGACGACAGAACAAGACTAGCACGTACACTTCACGAACAGGCAGCCATTCCAATTAATATCAGGAAGATTTGAGAGATTGTTTTTGTTTTGTAAAAAAAAAATAGGTGCCGGTACTACAATGATGTATTGCCTAACTTTTAACTACTAATAAATTAATAATTAACGTTAGAATACAACAAAAGTAATATTTTTCCACACATTGAAAATGAAGCCGATACGCCGTACCGGTGCGTATATAAGGCTTGTCTTCGAGTCCGAAGATTAGTGAGGAATACAGTATTTCCCTCGGCTGCGCAGCCCCAGCTGTGACTTATATATTTTGCCACATCCAGGGCAAGCATAACCATTGTCCGCAGATGGTCGATTTAGATTTTCTTTTCGTCGTCTGCGTTTGTCCTCGGCAGCAGATTTTCTTTTGGTCTCAAATGTGTATCCCGCGGCCTTCGTGAGTGACCTCCAGCTGTCTCATTCCGACGCCGCATGCAGCCAGGTGCCTACCGTCACAAAAAAGCACTATATGTAGGCATATATATATATATATATATATATATGGGCTTCCTGTCTCTTTCTAGCTATTCAATTCTCATACTCATACATGAGTTTGTAAATTTTTTTTTCCTTTATACCTAATTTGAACATCAATGACATCTAAAAATTGTCATTTCTATTTAAATATAATGCATCCTAGAAGCGAATAGGAAGGTAAGGTAAATTGCGTAGATGTCATTAGGCAGTAATTCATTTGAGTTTGAGTTTGTCCACAAACAAGTTATTTGAGATTATAAAACGCTTTAAAATAGATTTAATATCTCAATAAAAGAGAAAATGATTTAATCACTGAAAGTCAAATTCTTTCCTTGCAGTTGGAGGTTGGTTTCATTCATTTGGGTTAGATGTCGACCATGTAAAACATTTTTCCCTCTTCTTTAAGTTATTGCCAACCCATGAATCTTCCTGTTTCTAAAAAAAAAAAAAATCCAAAATTGTATTTAAGAGCTTGAGAAAACGACAAAATATAACTCCCCTTCGAAATCCAGCGACTTTTTTTTTTTTGCAAAAAAAAAAATAAAAAAAATATAAAATTTTCTAAGAGGCCACAAAACCATATTCTGCTTTGCCTTCTTTAAAAAAAATATTGTTTGAATAGTAGAAAGTTTTTAATTGTTCACGAATATTCTTAATTACTTTTTGGATGTTGCTATATGTTCGTAAAGCTGTTCATAACCTCATTTGAAAACGACATTCAAAGTAACTGTGGAATACTTTGAACTGCAAATCTCATGTAATGTGCAATAAAAAATACGCCAACTAGCAAGTTATTGTCAATGTTTTTAGTGTCAGATGAAAGGTTAAATTATTCTGTTTGAATGTTACCTTTAGCGTTTTTTTTTTTTAAATTAACATTTACTTATTAAAATATGTATATAAAATAAACTAAAATCTAATCTAAAAAGCCTATTACCTCGGTTGTTTATCAATTCATAAACCATTACGCGCGTAAGAACTAAAGACAATAGATACCTCCAGCCAGTGGCGTCACTAGGGGGGTGCGGGGGGTGAAGTCCACACTGAGTGACTAAAAATCAGAGGGTGACACCCAAATGGAAACAAATTGAATATAGGCAAAACTAGCAGATTCAAAAATAAATAAATCTCAAGATATATACCCAAATATGTCTAGGCATATCTACTGTACTAATATAGATCTATATATATATATTTATTGTTTTATTGTATATATTTTACTTTCTTTGGTAAAAATTACGTGATAACAAGGGAACGCAAAGGCAGTTTTATTTTAAGAACAAACATTGTTTGTATTTGCATAGTAGTTATTTTATATTTTGGTATTAATTAGGCAAAAGAGACTTTATTACTAAATTTTAAGACAAAATAAATTATTAATTATGTGACGTCGTTTTGTCGTCCAAGTAGAACTTTTCTACGTTAGCAGCAAGATCGATTCCAAAGATTCTTTTAAAGAAAACATAGTAATGCCTCCTAGAGTCTACACCATTTTGTTACGGCAGAACAAACCAATTTCTCTCGACTAACTTAACATCGTAATATTGACATTTTTTTGCTTGAACAGAACAGTCCCGCTACAACACACCTTACTAAAGATGAGGATGATAGGAGAACAACAAGCCCACTACAAACTCGCATATGTTTTCTTTAAACGCTTCCCAAATTAACGCTCCCAAATACCAATAGATAACTAAGGTAGCTGCTAACTTACATTTTACCATTTAGATGGTAGTGAAAGTTTGAATGACACAGCATAATGTTATACCGTTGCGTTTAAAAGTCTAACAAAAGAAACATGTTTAGGTGATGTTAGCAAGTATGCATTGTAAAATATGCAAAAATATTGAAAAAATGCCATAAACGATTGAATTTTCTAATAGAATCGATTAATTTTACATTTGTGCAAATATCGATGAAATAGATAGTCAGCTTACTGTATTGGTTCAACTAAATGAATTTCTATTAGGAAAAGTGGATAAAGTTGATAGGGGGTGTGGGGGATGACACCCTGACACCGACCCTAGTGACGCCACTGTATGATCCGGCTACAGCAACAGAGTTATAATTTAAATATAGAGAAAAGGGGTTCCTTAATGCAATATCTAACGTTGTTTCTGTTCTTAATTTAGTTTGCTAGCGTGAATTTCGACATTTTTTGGATTTGTTATGTTTCAGTGGCCCATCTAGTTTTTATTCCATCTCTACATCCCACTTGTATGCCTAGCGTCTCACTACCACCCACCATTGTACCTAGCGCCCCCCTACCACCCCTTTGGCTTCCAGTGCCCCCCAATTTCACGAAAACGCCACCCCCGGGGGCACTAGAGCCCCGTTGAAAACCACTGATTTATACATTCGCTTAATCAGGATTCTTACTAGGAGAAGGGCGAGGTAGGAGGTAGCGGGTCAAAAAATGTTCATTGTTTTTTTAATTGAACCTTCATTAGTTATTCAGAGAAAAACAGTCTCTCTATAAGTTGTATTAAGAAGGTTTTGTCTTTTTTACAATACCTCTATTCAAGTCATAACTTCTTGGAAGTTGGGTTCCGCTCATTATTTTATTTAAATTATTTTTTTTAAATATTTTATTTTATTTTAAGTTGTATAAAAAGAGTTTTTCAAAAATATATTTCTTAATGTTTTTCTTGTTTTTGTTAATAAAAAATGATAAGTGTTTTTAAAACAAGATTTAATTTAATAAAATAAAGTTTCTCATTCAGACCATGCAATACTGCAGCACACATATACGCCGTTCTGCCTCATCGTGGCACCCGGGTGGAAACGGTTACTTGAGGGGATAACTAGGCTAAATGAATGGCGAAACAGGACCCCCGTGGGGATGCCCACGGGTAGACGAGAGTCCACTTCTTGCACGGGGGGGTTGCAAAAAAATCCCCACAAACCTGACACACATCCATGCGCTGTCCCTCAAGGGACCGTTACATTAAATGGCGAGTCCCCCACGGCTAGCTTGGTACAATGAAGGAAAATGGCAGAAGATCCCGGTGCCCTCGGCCTTCGGCCGTGTCTAGCCCATGCGTTGGGGGCCAAAGGCATTGGAAACAGCAATGCTTTACATAGGCATTGTCTCGGGTCTCTCTCAAACAGAACTGTGTTCTCACAGGTTTTTTTTTTTTTTAATGTTTGGCGTCCAAACAGGTTTTTTTCAAACTTAGGGCTCGAAGAGCCTTCGGCTCAGCCCTTAGACGATCAATAAGGTATCAAAAAGTGGCCATTCACTAACCCCTTAGTAAGTAGGTCAAACATCATTCAGATGATCCGTTTGGCCAGGCTCCACTGAACCACATCCACAAAGCAATCAGTTTATTGAATATTTATGAATATTAATAATATAATAAGAAAAATTAGAAAAAATGCGCCTCTACTAAATAATAGTCACCACAGGAGGTCCTCCAGTCAACCGATCACCTGTTATACTGATATACACCTAGTTTGACTGATAAGACTGAGGATTTTAATCGCCCTGATTTACTAGTTATCAACAAAAAAGGAAAAAAAATCCGAAACCATCATTGACATCGCCGTATGACTATCCTACAATATGAGAACAACTGAACTAGAAAAACCAAGAAAATATGAAAATCTAAGCTAAGAGATTAAGCGACTATGGAAATTATCTATAGTATGCATGGGAATATCAACGGGAGGGATGATGACAACTGACGTCGCAGACACATTCGAAGCCCTAAGCATTCCTAAGAGGATCCTCATTACCTGCCAGATGGCAGTACTGCTGCAGACCTGCCGCATCATCCAAAAATGTTTCAGTGGACATTGTTGAGGGGATTACACTGAATTTTGTTTGCATTTAAACAAAACTTGAACCTGGAAGTACTAGATAAAGAAAATTAATTCGTTTCCATAGTTATAACAATACATTTCTGCACACCAAAACTATACTCTCACGTCGGTAACACTGTATCGAGGAAGGGGGGGATGTAGCTGTTGATTGTTTTGTACTGTGGGATGTGGCTGTTGATTGTTTTGTACTGTGGGATTTGGCTGTTGATTGTTTTGTACTGTGGGATGTAGCTGTTGATTGTTTGGTACTGTGGGATGTGGCTGTTGATTGTTTTGTACTGTGGGATGTTGCTGTTGATTGTTTTGTACTGTGGGATGTGGCTGTTGATTGTTTTGTACTGTGGGATGTGGCTGTTGATTGTTTTGTACTGTGGAATGTAGCTGTTGATTGTTTTGTACTGTGGGATGTAGCTGTTGATTGTTTTGTACTGTGGGATGTGGCTGTTGATTGTTTTGTACTGTGGGATGTGGCTGTTGATTGTTTTGTACTGTGGGATGTGGCTGTTGATTGTTTTGTACTGTGGGATGTAGCTGTTGATTGTTTTGTACTGTGGGATGTGGCTGTTGATTGTTTGGTACTGTGGGATGTAGCTGTTGATTGTTTTGTACTGTGGGATGTAGCTGTTGATTGTTTTGTACTGTGGGGTGTAGCTGTTGATAGATTGTTTTGTACTGTGGGATGTGGCTGTTGATTGTTTTGTATTGTGGGATGTGGCTGTTGATTGTTTTGTACTGTGGGATGTGTCTGTTGATTGTTTTGTACTGTGGGATGTAGCTGTTGATTGTTTTGTACTGTGGGATGTAGCTGTTGATTGTTTTGTACTGTGGGATGTGGCTGTTGATTGTTTTGTACTGTGGGATGTTGCTGTTGATTGTTTTGTATTGTGGGATGTTGCTGTTGATTGTTTTGTATTGTATGATGTGGCTGTTGATTGTTTTGTATTGTATGATGTGGCTGTTGATTGTTTTGTATTGTGGGATGTTGCTGTTGATTGTTTTGTATTGTATGATGTGGCTGTTAATTGTTTTGTACTGTGGGATGTTGCTGTTGATTGTTTTGTATTGTATGATGTGGCTGTTGATTAGGGGTGCACCGGATAGCACTTTTTGATATTCGGCCGGGGCCGGATATGACCGGATAGTAAAATTTGATATTCGGCCGGGGCCGGAGCCGGATACCTAAGTGTCTTGTTAATAGCTTGTGTTGCTGAACATTTTACGAAACTGTTAAATAACATACCTATATTAGTTGGTTTTATTTTTATTCCTTTTATATACGTTATTGTTTTAAACTCTGTTACTGATTGATTTATTCAAGCTTAAGAGTATATCTAAAAATGTGTATAGCATGAGTGTGTCTGTGTGTATGTACGATGCCACCAACTGTAAAGGATGTGTGTAGGAATGTCAATGTAAATAATGTTAGTATATAAATTTAACTAGTTACTAATGTAAATCTCATAAGTAAAGTGCAATCTGCCTTGTACAGTGGTCGGATGTATGTGTTCATGAATTTCAGACAAACAACCTGGTCAGTTATACCTAGTGAGCCTACACATGTAGTCCTAGTGTAGTGTGTATAGTTGTTTGTGTTAACCATCAAGCATTGTTTTTTCCTTGAGCATACGCACGCAATAGTGTTGGGTGTCAGTCAAAAAAGATAACACATTGGCATGGTCAGTCAAGCATATAGATACATTATACACGTCCACTAGTTAGAGGTCAAGGGTTGTTGTTTTTTTTTACGCTCCAGCATATTGTTTCTTTGTTTGCTAAATCTAACTGCGGTACTATTATTCAATTTATTTTATGGGATTTTAAAATTTACTGTAAGGTTTTCCATTATTTATCAACTCAAAAGAATTAAACAATGAAATTAGCTTTCTTTCTAATTATTTTAATACAAGGTAAAAAAATATACACACACAAACATGCATATCTTTGTTTTATTTTATTGTGCAAAGAACGTACGTAAGAAACATTAAATGCAAAGAACGTATGTTAGAAACATCTTCCTTAATTATTACTTATTAATTATTTTATTCGTGGTTTCAGTAACTGTTACAAAAGGGAACGACAGTAAGCCTATTGATGTCAGGTGTGTTAAAGTCGTCCTAGCCTGATACAGAGTGGCTAAGTACGCATCTTAAGTAAAAAAAAATTAGTAATAACAAAGAGTTAATTGAGTGTCGCAAATTATTAAGAATATCGTTATCAAATCAAGACACTTAACTGCAGGAGTAATATTCAAGTTAACACGTTAGAAAAATTATTTAACCATAATATTTATTGACAGTGTAATATCCTTTGTTAGCACGTTGTGTTTTTTCATTCTGGCTTAAAAATGGTCAATGTCTATCAATAAATTGGGTGTCAAGAACCAAAGAAATAAAATAAAGAGTAGGGGTGTTTAGCTCTCCATTTAAAGATAGCCCTGGTCGTGTCTTCTACAAAATAATTAGTTACTGGCTTACTGGGCTATATAATCTCGCGGTTTGTGTTCTGTGTATCTATAGGTCACTCGTTTAGGTGTGTATGATCTTTAGTCCAGCTTACTAATTGAGATTTATGTTCAAGTAACTCGGCACACTTGAAAAGGTGTGGCCTCTGGCTCAACCACGTGATTAAGATAATTCTCCAAATAAGCAAACTCTTTGTCCGGATACCCGTGTAGATGTTTGGTTTGAAGTCCAGTCCACCCCCACCCCCCAATTAAGATTAACTACTAAGTAAACAAACATAGTTCCCTCATGTGACTTCTAGAGAGTGCTTACGTCCATCGTATCTGACTTGAGGTCACCTGTCAATCAATGAACTCAATGTGATGGACTAAACAAATAAAAGTGGGAAGGAGTTGTTCATCTGGAAATATACCTAGTCCTAGTTACCTTAGAGGTGTGGCTATGGTAGTCCAGCCCCCGTAATAAAGATTAACTTCTAAATAAACAAACCCAGTTCCCTCGAAAGGTGTGACCTCTAGAGAGTGTCAATACCCTGACATTAAACCTACGTCCATCGTATTTAACTTGTGGTCACCTGCATATAAAAAAACTCAATGTGATGGACTAAACCAGTGATTCCCAAAGTGGTCTGTATAGACCCCCAGGGGTCTACGACGACTTTCAGGGGGTCTACGAAAGTTAAAAAAGGAATTGGGGGTCTATGAGATGTAAATGGGGATCTACGAGAGTGGATCACGATTTAAAAAGGTCGTGACTTTAATTAAAATCTAAAAATTATGTAATTAACAATTACGTTATACAAATATAAATTATTTAAATTTTAATCCTATTGTTCGAATGAAAAATTATTTCAATACCTCATTTAAATAGCTTAATTTAGTCTATAGGGAATTTGTATTTAACTTGGCCAAATATAATTATTAAATTACACAGTGGTATTAATTTTCGAAAAAAGTTTCTTCTTTCCATGTCACACTTGTATTGCCTATGTGTCTTTTATGCAACAAGTTTTATTTAGACACTTTGAAACCACCTCTAAGTTAAAAGATCTTTTGAGACGATGCCACCCTGATAAAATGGATGAAGATTTTAAAAGCTTTTGAACAATCAATGATAAAGTTGAGAAAAGACCTACAGTGAACAAAATCCTCGCTTTGGTATAAAAAAAGAGAAGATGATGGTTTGCAAGTGTCTTAAAATATGCTTAACTTATTGTGAATTTCGGAAAACATCACACAATAGGCGATAAAATGATTTTTTCATCCACTGAAGAAGTTTTAAGAACTATTTTGTCCACAAACCTACATCTGATAGTACAGAATTCCTCTAAGCAGCAAAACAATTCAAAGGCAATTGATGAAATGAGTTTCTAACAGCAGTGGACGAGTCAAACTTGCCTGGTAATAAACATTTAGTATTGGCGAATGTTCGTTTTAGTACGGGTCAAGAAATCCTCGAAAAAAAAACTTCTTTTTGCGAAAACTGATAATTAATATTTAATCTTTTGAAGGACTACTTTAAAGAATGTCAGTATCAATGTGTGGAGCACCTTTCATGGTTGGGATCTATTGTGAATAGTGAAAAAATGGTAGAATTCTTAAATATCTTTAATTTGTTATTAACGCAGTTAACTGAAGCAACATGTTAAATACGCCATCATTTCGTCCTTCAATATGAAGTTTGATGGCTGTCAAAAAGCTTTATTTTATTTTTTTTTCTTTTTGACTTTGTATCGGAACTCTTGGATGTCAAAGATCTAATTTTAAATTGAAATTTAATCAGACTGAAATCAGACATTGCTTTTTTAACAGACTTGTTTCATAAATTCATTGAAGTTTACTTACATGTGGCCATAGGCGCAGCCAGGATTTTTTTCGGTTTTTCGGATTTTTGTACCCCATTCCCCTTCATAGCTACGCCCATGCATGTGGTTGTTATTACTTTTTTCATTCTTCACCTTAAATACGTAAGGAATCATTGAAAAAAGAAAGCACATTGGAAGTTCATAAATCAGAAAAATTACAGTTCAGCAATATTAGCTAACCATGGGGTCTACCGAATACTGGAAAACATGACAAGGGGTCTACGAGCGAAAAAAGTTTGAGAACCACTGGACTAAACAAATAAAAGGGGTAGGAGTTGTTCATCTCTACCTCTGAGATATACCCGCACAGCTAGACAGACGTCTGGTCAGCATGACGTAGTCAAGGAATGTAGCTTTTTAACATGTTAACTAGCTTACTCAAAGGTCAAGACAAATTGAAAAAAGAGTCAGCCATTGCTGCTATGTATGTAAAGCGCATTTATGATGTAAAGTTTCATTTCTATTTATATTAAGTTATTAACACGCCTTGTCTTTATAATAAACGATATTTGGTGCATATGGCTTTATTTTTAAGCACATTATTTTGTTTTAATATAAACATTAATACATTCTACAACAGACATTTATGGAACGAGGTCCACTTTATGCATATTAAATAGGTGTATTTTTTACTATCCGGTTTACTATCCGGTAGTGATATCCGACCGGAGACGAATAGCACTGTATAGTAAAAAATGCCGGATATTCGGAAGAAGCCGGAGCCGGAGCGACTATCCGGTGCACCCCTACTGTTGATTGTTTTGTATTGTGGGATGTGTCTGTTGATAGATTGTTTTGTACTGTGGGATGTGGCTGTTGATTGTTTTGTACTGTGGGATGTGGCTGTTGATTGTTTTGTATTGTGGGATGTGGCTGTTGATTGTTTTGTACTGTGGGATGTGGCTGTTGATTGTTTGGTACTGTGGGATGTGGCTGTTGATTGTTTTGTACTGTTGGATGTGGCTGTTCATTGTTTTGTACTGTGGGATGTAGCTGTTGATTGTTTTGTACTGTGGGATGTGGCTGTTGATTGTTTTGTACTGTGGGATGTAGCTGTTGATTGTTTTGTACTGTAGGATGTTGCTGTTGATTGTTTTGTATTGTATGATGTGGCTGTTGATTGTTTTGTATTGTGGGATGTGGCTGTTGATTGTTTTGTACTGTGGGATGTGGCTGTTGATTGTTTTGTACTGTGGGATGTGGCTGTTGATTGTTTTGTACTGTGGGATGTAGCTGTTGATTGTTTTGTACTGTGGGATGTGGCTGTTGATTGTTTTGTACTATGGGATGTGGCTGTTGATTGTTTTGTACTGTGGGATGTAGCTGTTGATTGTTTTGTACTGTGGGATGTGGCTGTTGATTGTTTTGTACTGTGGGATGTGGCTGTTGATTGTTTTGTACTGTGGGATGTAGCTGTTGATTGTTTGGTACTGTGGGATGTGGCTGTTGATTGTTTTGTACTGTTGGATGTGGCTGTTCATTGTTTTGTACTGTGGGATGTAGCTGTTGATTGTTTTGTACTGTGGGATGTGGCTGTTGATTGTTTTGTACTGTGGGATGTAGCTGTTGATTGTTTTGTACTGTAGGATGTTGCTGTTGATTGTTTTGTATTGTATGATGTGGCTGTTGATTGTTTTGTACTGTGGGATGTGTCTGTTGATTGTTTTGTACTGTGCGATGTAGCTGTTGATTGTTTTGTACTGTGGGATGTAGCTGTTGATTGTTTTGTACTGTGGGATGTGTCTGTTGATAGATTGTTTTGTACTTCATAACTTCTGATACTCGTGATGAGATTAGAAATTTGTTACTTTGCACGCATTGCTCACAAAAACAGATGACCCATTGTTGAACACTACGGGGGCCGCCTCTGAGTTTGTGTAATCTTGTTTCTTTCAAATTTCTAAAAAAAATGCTTTACTAGTAAACACCCTCAACAAAGTTCACTTTATAAAGCAAAGAGACAAAATAATACTTCTACTTAACAAGAGGACAATAAACCTTCTCCCTCTCTAATATATTTCTCCCCCTCACTCACTCTCTACTATATTTTGCCCCCTCTCTCTCTCGTCTAGCTCTCTCTACTCTCAATCTTTCTCCTCTCTCGCTCTCCTCTTTCTCTCTCTTCTCTCTCGCTCTCCTCTCTCTCTCTTCTCTCTCGCTCTCCTCTCTCTATATACACTCTCTCTTTTGCTCTACTCTTTCTAAATATCTCTCTAAACTCTTCTTTTCCTTTATCTACTCTCTCTAGCTCTCTCTACTCTTTCTCTCCTCTCACTATACTCTCTTTCTCTATCTCAACTCTATCACTCTCCGCCTTTCTCTCTCTCGTATCTAGATCTCCCTCTCACTGACTCTTTCTTTGTCTTTCTCTCTTCTTTCTCTCTTTCTTCCTCTGTACCTCTCTGTAACTCTCTCTCTTTCTAAACTCTCTCTCTTTCTCACGATCTCTCATATCTCTCTCTCTCTCTCTCCCCCCCCCCTCTCTCTCTCGTTACTTTGAGTTGTCCCACAACGTAGAGACTCCGTAGCTCTTGGAAGTGAGCAGCACGTCCCTTGATCAGCTCAACTTCCCGTCTGTCTTTAAAACGGCAGGATACACCTTGTGCTCCCCCGCCTCTCTACCTAGTCTGGGGGGGAGGTTGAGGAATGTGTTGTGATTGTTATTTCTTATCCCTACACGTGAAGTTCAAATTATTAGAGGAAGGAAAAGCTGTCAAATTTGTTTTGTTTCTTTGGCGCAATTGAGGAATTTTGGTCTTTTCATTTGAAAGGAGAGTTCTTGTTTTGGATTAAAGAGAATTTCAGGGTTATTGTGCTAGTGGTGTTAAGGAATGATACCTATCTATTTTAAGTGTTCAGTGGACAAGACTATATGTGTTCTTCATAATGAAACTATAACATAAGGTAAGTGGAAATTACTAGGATTTCTCTTTAGTAGCTTCCAATTAATTTTTGCTAAAATATCTAGAGTCTATCAATATAAAAACAATACCTGTAATTTCTAGTCTTATTTAGGGCCTGTCTTTTGTAACGCGATATAGAATCAAAATTTATTTTATTGCTTATGTGAAATCTACGCGTTATTAACAGAAACATGTCTCTTTGTTCGGATTTATTTTAGAATGTTATCAATAATGCAACAAGATCATAGCAGGCAATATTTAGCTACAAACCAAACTGTTACAATATTTAGCTACAAACCAAACTGTTACAATATTAAGCTACAAACCAAACTGTTACAATATTTAGCTACAAACCAAACTGTTACAATATTTAGCTACAAATCAAAATGTGACAATATTTAGCTACAAACCAAACTGTGACAATGTTTAAGCTACAAACCAAACTGTGACAATGTTTAGCTACAAACCAAACTGTTACAATATTTAGCTACAAACCAAACTGTTACAATATTTAGCTACAAACCAAACTGTGACAATGTTTAGCTACAAACCAAACTGTGACAATGTTTAAGCTACAAACCAAACTGTGACAATGTTTAGCTACAAACCAAACTGTGACAATGTTTAAGCTACAAACCAAACTGTTACAATGTTTAGCTACAAACCAAACTGTTACAATATTTAGCTACAAACCAAACTGTTACAATATTTAGCTACAAACCAAACTGTGACAATGTTTAGCTACAAACCAAACTGTGACAATGTTTAGCTACAAACCAAACTGTGACATTGTTTAGCTACAAACCAAACTGTTACAATGTTTAAGCTACAAACCAAACTGTGACAATGTTTAGCTACAAACCAAACTGTTACAATGTTTAGCTACAAACCAAACTGTGACAATGTTTAGCTACAAACCAAACTGTGACAATGTTTAGCTACAAACCAAACTGTGACAATGTTTAGCTACAAACCAAACTGTGACAATGTTTAGCTACAAACCAAATTAAAGAGTCAACGGAGACAAAAAAGAAACGAGTCGTTCATTTAAAAAAAAATGATATATTATGTCTGTCTTATGACTTCTAGTCTGCTGACTTATATTTTAGAACTGGTATTGTGTCTGTTAAATTGAATTCTAGAACTGATATTGTGTCTGCTGAATTGAATTCTAGAACTGATATTGTGTCAACAGTTTTCTTATATTCTAGAACTGATATTCTGTCTGTTGACTTGAATTCTAGAACTGGTATTGTGTCAACAGTTTTATTGTATTCTAGAACTGATATTGTGTCTGCTGAATTGAATTCTAGAACTGATATTGTGTCAACAGTTTTCTTATATTCTAGAACTGATATTCTGTCTGTTGACTTGAATTCTAGAACTGGTATTGTGTCAACAGTTTTATTGTATTCTAGAACTGATATTGTGTCTGCTGAATTGAATTCTAGAACTGATATTGTGTCAACAGTTTTCTTATATTCTAGAACTGATATTGTGTCTGCTGAATTGATTTCTAGAACTGGTATTGTGTCAACAGTTTTCTTGTATTCTAGAACTGGTATTTTGTCTGGTGACTTGATTTCTAGAACTGGTATTGTGTGTTGACTTGATTTCTAGAACTGATATTGTGTCTGTTGACTTGATTTCTAGAACTGGTATTGTGTCTGTTGACTTGATTTCTAGAACTGGTATTGTGTCTGTTGACTTGATTTCTAGAACTGGTATTGTGTCTGTTGACTTGATTTCTAGAACTGATATTGTGTCTGCTGACTTGATTTCTAGAACTGATATTGTGTCAACAGTTTTCTTGTATTCTACTACTGGTATTGTGTCTGTTGACTTGGGAAGCGTGGTCGAGAGGCCAAGTATGCTTGAACTTGGCTTGGCTTGGCTACCTAGAAGGGGGCTCGAGGTTCGACACCCGACTCGGGCAGAGTTGTGTTTACTGAGCGCCTAAAGGCAGCACGGAAAACCAACTCCTAGATACCCCCTCCCCCCCACCGGTCCACAAATGAGATTGGACCAATCCTGAATGCTATAATCATGAAAGTAGTGCTATATAAAAGCTATAATAATAATTTCTAGAACTTGTATTTTGTCTGTCGAATAGTATTCTCGAACTGATATTGTGGTATCTGGTACGATATCTGGTTCGTATGATCAGAATCTTTCTTAGTTTTCTCTTTGAAACCTGTCTGCGTCCAGTGCTTTGGGTCTTGTGTCATGCATCCTGTCTCTTTGGTCATCTGACTTTAGTATCCCTTGACTTGAGCCTTGAATTATATGCTCCTTACTGTGTCTCTGATGTCCTGTGTCTGTTGAAGGCTTGTGTAAAAGCTCATAACTTGAGACTTTAAAAAAAACTTATTTGTGAATGGTTTCCCTACACACTGAATGAGCTCTCCTTCACTACGCCAGCTATAGTATAAAGTATGACCTATGACCTGTTTCCGATATTTGTAAAAAACTTTTCTTTGGGAGGAAATAGACTAACAAATACTAGTTAAATAATTCTTCTCACTCAGTGCTAATAAAATTTTAAAACATCTATAACATCTTCTCAACATAACTGTGAAATGTTAAGACATCTATCACATCTTCTCAACATCACTGTGAAATGTTAAGACATCTATCACATCTCAACAACACTTAAATGTTAAGATCTCTATCATATCTTCTCAACATAACTGTGAAATGTTAAGACATCTATCACATCTCAACAACACTTAAATGTTAAGACACCTATCATAATGTTGTAAATCTAAGGCAGACAACTCAACGAAAGATAGAAGTTAAAAATAAACTATGTATTTATTACAATTTATCAACAAATAGTTAGACTTGGACTTCCGCTATCAAGTCATAGTGAGCAATGTCTTAAGTTCTAGGAGTCCTACTTAATACTAGAACAGACCATCGACACACTTCCCATTGTCGCTCCAGGTCTCCCAAACAGTTCACTAGTATCACACAGGACACACACTTAGCCCCAGACTGTTCAGACTCCCATAACTTCAGCCGGATATGCACCAGTCATTCCTCCTAGTATAAACATGTCTCGTAATACTTGTGTTGAATGGTGCTCTGATGCGCACCATCAGTGTTGCGCTGGAGCGGAGTTACAACAATATCTTCTCAACAACATTGTTTAACGTTAAGACCTCAATCACACCTCCCCAGATTGATGAAGCAATGCTCCGTCAATGAATCTTTTTGAAACTAAAGATTTCCTACTACTTTCCCAGCCTTCATCTGAAGAACAAGTAGGATTAGTTATCTAGCCAAAACAATGGAGACCACTATCCCAAGTTGACCCAATCATTCTACCACTGCTAACATTTTACTTGCTTGTTCTAGGAGTCCTATTTAATACTATAACAGACCATTGACACACTTTCCATTGTCGCTCCAGGTCTCCCAAACAGTTCACTAGTATCACACAGGACACACACTTAGCCCCAGACTGTTCAGGCTCCCATAACTTCAGCCGGATATGCACCAGTCATTCCTCCTAGTATAAACATGTCTCGTAATACTTGTGTTGAATGGTGCTCTGATGCGCACCATCAGTGTTGCGCGGGAGCGGAGTTACAACAATATCTTCTCAACAACATTGTTTAACGTTAAGACCTCAATCACACCTCCCCAGATTGATGAAGCAATGCTCCGTCAATGAATCTTTTTGAAACTAAAGATTTCCTACTACTTTCCCAGCCTTCATCTGAAGAACAAGTAGGATTAGTTATCTAGCCAAAACAATGGAGACCACTATCCCAAGTTGACCCAATCATTCTACCACTGCTAACATTTTACTTGCTTGTAAAGTAAAAAAAAAAGTTCCCCTTTCAGAACTTGCAAGTAGATGATGTTTCTGTTTCTGTGGCCTACGGCTGACGAGGGTGTCATGTGGCCAGCACAACGACCAACCGCCCAAAGATCCTGTAATTAAAATTCCAATTCCAGTCCTCACCAGGATTCGAACCCGGAACCCCCTGTTCAAAAGCCAAGCGCTTTACCGCTCAGACAACGCGCCTCCTTACATGTTTGATGCATCATTATTCACTGACAGATAGTCATTTAGTTTGCAAGGATCTACAAAGAAACTAAATATCTTTAGGTGCGTTTTTAAACTTGAATGAGGATATACATGGATAGATGCTGGTTATTGTTATGAGAACATTCAGGAGAAATGTTTTATTAAAATTAGTTTGAAGCCAGTGATTAAAACAAAATTAATTGCAGCTCAGTTATCATTTGTGTTTGGTTGCTTGGTCGTGTGGTATGCTCTCTGGACCTTCGTGTCGATGGTCCAGCGTTTGAATCCTGTCCGCCGCCATCTCCGCCGTTCATTTGGAGGTTTGGACTAGGATGAAATAATCTTCAGTTCTGGAGGAACAAACGAAACATGTAATACCAACAATCAAGGAATATCTCCTTTACAGGGGAGGAGAGATAAATGAATGAATCCCCAAGACTTGACCAATAGAGACGCTCTACGTGTATAACTGAAAACACGCGCTGATGATTCACACAATGGACAGACACACAAACCCACTGATAAGCACATTTGCATGCACAAACCGTGAACAACCTTTTACACTTTTCAAATAGCCAGAAAACAAACAACACAATCACCATGTCATTATTCTTGATTGCATGTACTTTAGAGCCGAATGAAATTGGCCACTCAGCGGTGGTAGCGTACAAGCGCCTATAGGATGTACAGAACAATCAGGCGAGACCTAGCAAACAAATACAAAGTTAGGCTTTCATTTAGAATAAATCATTTTGTTCACCACTGTCACCACTTCATATATAAATATAGTTACATTGCCCAACGGCTACGCCCGTTGATTTGTTCCCAGGCTTTATATCGTTTTTTTTTCCCATGGACCCATCCCTTTTTAAAACACGTATATCAACTTACTCTGTCTGTCTGCCTGTCTGTCTGGTCACAGTCTGTACATGTTATTTCTCTGACACCCTATCTCGGTTCAAGCTAAAATTTTGCACCATTGTTTCTTTTATTTAACAACATAAGAATCAATGAAAAATTAAACAATTAGTTAATTAAATATTGGTAATAAATTATTTTGTTTGGTTTCTCAAACAAGAGAAAGAATCGTGCTTGACGGAAGTGGTCGTATAAGCTGAATCTTTGTATCTCGTCGTCTGAAGCTTAGTGAATACAAGCATGAAATAGAAACAATACATAACTATATAATCTTCCATGTTCATATACTCTTCACTAGTAGAGTGGTTACCGCTTGGCTTGAGAAGCACGAGAAGGCTTTAGCCCACAAGTTCGAATTCAGGTCGTTCTTCCCTTTTTTAAAAATACATTTGCCAGTTATCATTTCAGTTAATATTTCAGTTATTATTTCAGTTATTATTAACGAGCTGAACCCCTTTTTTTTTTCTGAACCTCGCTCTCTGTCACCGCGAATGTTACGTGGGGTAACTCTAGTCCGACTTGCAGAAATAAAAGAGTTATCTTTCCATGACGTTTTCATCGTGGTCTCCCGCATGGTTGGACGACGAAGAGAATCATATATATAGATAGTTGAACGCGGCGTAGCATACGCCGCTATTTTGCAGGGCGGCCACTGCTACCTATGCCACAGCAGTGGGCCCCGCACTTTTATACGCCCCGCGCTAATTCTAGGAGTAAATTATTAAATTAAAACAATTGTATAACTTATCACTTATTTCACGCGGCCTCTTGATTTACCAAAAAAGTTTTGAAAATCTCCGGAAATTATTAAAATCTTTTGAATATAGACAACATTGTCATTTTGGGGTGTCATTCAATATGGAAAACGCCAATGCTACCGCTATAAAAAAAACACGTCATTATACAATACCCGTAATTGTGGAATCTGGTGAAAGAAGCTTCTCGCGCCTCAAACTAATGAAGAATTACTTGAGGTCAACAATTCTCAAAGATATATTGAAACAATTGGTAATTCTTGCTATTGAGCGTGATCTATGTAGGAAACATAATTTTAATGATATACTGTAAGACTTCGCTACACACAAGGTTCGTAAAGTAATTCTGTACGTAGTAAAGAATAAATAAAATGCAAAGACGAATTTATTTTCTAGTACAAACTTTTAATTTTCACTTATTATCCGTATCCGTACCCAAACTTGGACCAGCGAAATCCGTTTCTCAATGGTTAAGTCCGGCCCTGCTATTTGGTGACGAGTGAATACAGAGTAGATTACTTGTTCTCCCTCCCCTCCTCTTTTTTTTTCGACGCGACAGTTACGTGGGGTAACTCTAGTCCGACTTGCAGAAATAAAAGAGTAATCTTTCCATGACTTTATCGTGGTGTAACGCATGGTTGGGCCATGAAGAGAATTATATATATATATTATTAATGCTAAATGGAACGGAAGAGTGAAAAAAAAAAGAGTCCGCTGATGATAAAAGAAAATGTCCATTAATGTGTAGACAAACTCTCTCTCATGACGATATTGACACACATGTTGTTTAACTACTACCGTATACACACCCACAGTTTCTGTTTTATTCTTATATTAGGGCTTAGATCTAGAAAGACGTGCGCAAGTAAAAAAAAAAAAAAAGAAAGTAAAATTAACTTCTGCACCTTTTTCTATGATGAACAAATACAACCTTTTGAACCCAATCAAAGTCACCGCACTCCCCCCCCCCCCCCTTCTCTCACATACCTTGGACACTTCGTAAACACAACAGAATCCTGCGTAATAATACACTTTTATTCGGGTGCTTGTTGACTGCCGTGTAGACTGGAGCAATATCTACCCCCTGGCATTTACTGGAGTCATTTACATTTTCGCCCCGCTGTGAGTGTTAGATCCATAGGCGCAGTTAGACATTCTGTAGGGTTGGGAACACGGAAAAAGGTGTGTGTGTGGGGTGAGGGTTGATAGACGGGTTGGATTAAGAAACAAGACAGAGAAGGGGAAGGGGGGGACTTATTTCCGTTCTGAGGACAAGTGCTGCTATTTCTAGGGCGATGCTTTATTCCTGGAACCTACGAGTCCAAGTATTGAGTGCACAAAGAAACTATAGGGATAGGGAAACGTAAGCTTGTCGTGTTGTTTGTTTCGCGTTTTGTTTGTCAGCTTGGCTGTGATGTTACTACAGAACTCAGCAAGATATCATGGAGGTTAAAACACTTCAAATAGAAATAAATCATCGGCTATTTAGATAATGAATAAAAACAACAACAACAACAAAAAACACAACAATAATGAAAGCAACTTAAAGGGAGATTAGTATGTCGGATGATTTCTTATTAAATTTGTATCTTATTTTTTCTGCACCATGTGCCCAACTTAATGTAATAAATCCTGTTTTGACCAACGATGTTTACTGAATAGCAGACCCCCAGGGGCCGCCTACGAGTTTGTGTTAAACTCCACACTCTTTTTTTTAAAATTATTTTTAGTTGAAGATTTTTTGGTGTTTTTTATATTTTTTAAAAATTTTGAATGCTCGCAGAACTGTTGATTATTTAAAATATTGGCCTAGACATGTTTCCTAGATATATGTCCAACGGGTGGCAGGGGCGGCTTTTTAAAAATCAATAAACTTGGAATGTAGCTCAACTTACCATCACATTCTAGGGATGAGCATTTGGTATCAACTGTATCACAAAGTGAATGAAGCTATTGAACAGTATGTACCAGATTTCCTAAAAGACTTTTATTGCCAGAATGGGATTGGGTTTAAAAAATACTACAGGAGCTACAATTATGATTCATACTGAAAACACCCTCCCCGACTTATCCCTCTCATTCTATCTCTAATTGGTGAATCGCCTTTGGTAAACACATATTTGCAAGAATATAAGAAGCAATGAACAGTGTTGGGGCTTTTGATACAAACAGCAGTTCTCAAAATGTTGTAGCCAAACGCTTACATTTCTGTAGAGACGTTTCGCCACTGAGCCAATACATTCTGTGCAAGAACTATTGCAGTATGAACCTCTGTAATAAACGAGGTTAGGGAAAAGTCTGAGGAAACGTTTTCAATATTATACAAGAGACATGGAGCTGAAGTTCTATAGACAACATTACAACCACCCTGTCTTGAGTTTCTGTCTAGTAATACCAAGTGAACCTGTCTTGAGTTTCTGTCTAGTAGAGCCAAGTGAACCTGTCTTGAGTTTCTGTCTAGTAGAGCCAAGTGAACCTGTCTTGAGTTTCTGTCTAGTAGAGCCAAGTGAACCTGTCTTGAGTTTCTGTCTAGTAGTACCAAGTGAACCTGTCTTGAGTTTCTGTCTAGTAGAGCCAAGTGAACCTGTCTTGAGTTTCTGTCTAGTAGAGCCAAGTGAACCTGTCTTGAGTTTCTGTCTAGTAGTACCAAGTGAACCTGTCTTGAGTTTCTGTCTAGTAGAGCCAAGTG
Source organism: Biomphalaria glabrata (assembly GCF_947242115.1). Taxonomy (NCBI): domain Eukaryota; kingdom Metazoa; phylum Mollusca; class Gastropoda; family Planorbidae; genus Biomphalaria; species Biomphalaria glabrata. Next base: position 13,844,365 of record NC_074726.1, read on the forward strand.
AACCTGTCTTGAGTTTCTGTCTAGTAGTACCAAGTGAACCTGTCTTGAGTTTCTGTCTAGTAGTACCAAGTGAACCTGTCTTGAGTTTCTGTCTAGTAGAGCCAAGTGAACCTGTCTTGAGTTTCTGTCTAGTAGAGCCAAGTGTCGTCCCGAGACATGACGTTAAACTGCGCTCCTCTTTCCTTAGCACTTTTGGAGCTCAAAAGTGCCCTACTTCTTTTCTATCATTGTGTCTGCCTCCTCTTTTCCTAAGTCTGCCTTCATTGATCATCACACTGTCTCCTTAACTTTAAATTCTCACTACGTCCTAGACCAGTCCGTTTGCCGTGGACTGCGACGGGTAAGGGGGGATAAAGAGATCCTGGTGTTTGAGTGGTGGCTATCTGAGGATAAACCACAACAACACAATACTTTGGCTCCAAGTTCCCCTAGACCTGAGACCCAGATGGCCCGCTCTGGGTCAACCGGCTGGTCATGCCGAGCTACCAGCATAGGTCGTCGACCTATGCTGGAGGGCGGTGGCTGAAGGGTCAATCAGGGAGCTGCTGTATCGGACACATGTCCGATGTAGCAGCTGACTGAGTATAGCACCTGTGTAGCCCTGGCGGGCTCATTCTGGACATCCGAATGGCCCGTCCCCTTGTTGGACTCGATGGCGGGTGGGGAGCACAGGTGCCGAATTAACCAAAATATATATGGACAAAAAAACACACACAAAACTACTTGCCCCAGACCTATGTCTGGGCAAGAAACGACGAATTGACGATAAAAAAGAGGAGGTCCCAAAAAGCTGTGCCACCTGGCCATCATTTCTGGTGGTTAGATGCACAGAGGAGGGAAAAAGCCTGACCAAGTTGAGCCCTTTTATTATCTATAAGGGACTCAAGTCAGTAGTGGGAGAGCCCAAGAGTGTGTCTAAGCTACACAAAACAATGGAACTCCTTGTAGAAGTAGACAGCAAGACACACTCTGATGGGCTTTTAAGATGCAGAAGACTCTGTGAACTCCAAGTGGAAGTCATGCCACACAAGAGTCTGAACACCAGCAGAGGTGTAATCAGCTCTAGGGACCTACTGGAATGTTCCGAGAAGGAAATAGTGGAGGGCATTGAAGGAGTCACCCATGCCCGGCGCATTACCAGGCGCAGGGAGGGTGAGGAGGTCAAAACCGCCACTATTATCCTCACATTCGGAACTAGGACACCGCCAGAGTATGTGAAGGCAGGATACCTACGAGTTCCAGTGAGGCCCTACATACCTAACCCCATGAGGTGCTTTAAGTGCCAGGGTTATGGACACGGCGCGGCAGTCTGTAAGAGGAACACTGTGTGTGCCAGATGTGCTGGAGAGGGTCATGAGGACAAGGGCTGCACAGCCCAGTTCAAATGCCCAAACTGTCAAGCTGGCCACTCAGCCTACTCCAAGGACTGCCCTGTGTGGAAACAGGAGGTTGCCGTGCAGGAGTACAAGGCAAGAAACGGATGTACCTTTAGCCAGGCGAAATCGGCTGTACTGGCCCTACCCAAGGGCCAATTCGGCTTGACAAAGACCTACGCCCAGGCTGTTGCTAAGAAAGGAAGATCCATAGCCACACAGACGGACACATTGACCCCACCACCCCCTCCTCCTCCCCCAACTCAGAAGAAAACACCGCCAAAGAACACACCTCTGAAGAAACAAGAAAGCCCTGTTGTCATGCTAAAGAACAGGTTCTCTGTGCTCGCTGATGAGAGCATGGAGACTGAGCAGCATGTCAAAACCAATACTCCGGGAGAACCCGGAGACATCATGTCTGACACAGGTTCTCCTCAGAGAACCCAGCCAGACACCCCAACCTCTACTGAGTTAGAGGTTGACCAACTCCCTAAGGGGAGAAATCAAAGCGGAGAGGATGCCCGAGGTGAGAGAGGAGGAAATAACCTCCGCTCTAACCAGAGGGATCTCCCCTCTCCAGAGAGAAAGACTTCCCCCAAAAGGGGGTTGTCCTCCTCTCCATCCAAACCCAAGAATAAAAATACCAAGGTCACTGGAATAAAGGGAAACCCCTCCGGGGGCCTCCCAAGGCCAAATAGCTCCAAGTAGGTCATCTAGAATAAGCCATGGATTCCAGAATTGTACAGTGGAATTGTAGAGGCCTCAAGGCCAATTACGAGGAAATGCAGCTACTGATGGACTCTGAGACTCCTGTAGCTGTCTGCTTACAGGAAACATTTCTAAAAGATTGCATCAGCTTCCGAAGCTACCGTGCTTACACCAAGAATGTTGAGGATGCAGAGAGAGCATCAGGTGGAGTCTGTATCCTTGTGAAGGATAGCATCCCCCATGAGAGGGTAGAACTACAGACCACACTACAGGCCGTAGCAGCTAGGATAACCCTTCACAAGGTTATCACTTGCTGCAGCCTGTATCTACCACCAGGCGCTCCATTAAACCGAACAGACATGGAGGACCTATTGAAACAACTCCCCCGGCCTTATTTAATCCTTGGGGATTTCAATGCCCATAACACCATGTGGGGATCCAACAATACCGACACAAGAGGTCGTATGCTGGAGGATATCTTCCTCCAACATGATTTATGCATACTTAATGATGCATCACCGACCTACTTGCACCCAGGAACTGGATCATTCACATGCATTGACCTCACCGTATGCGTCCCCGGACTTCTGGACGATTTTAAATGGTCAGTTAGCAATGATCTACGGGGAAGTGATCACTTCCCAATCATCATTACTAACAATCTCCCTTCATTGGGACGACCTCAGCGGTGGAAACTGAATAAGGCCGATTGGGAACAATTCCAAAAAAGATGCTCTGAGGATATCACAGAAAATATCCTCCATGAACAGAACCCAGCTGATACCTTTGCTAGCAAGTTACTAAGTATAGCCAGGAAAGTTGTACCCCTAACCTCTGCAAATCCAAAACGGCCTAGCAAACCATGGTTTGATACAGCTTGCAAAAGTGCTATTGGTGATAGGAAAAAACGACTGGCTGCATTTATAAAGAATCCTTCCCAGGAAAACCTAAAGCTATTCAGGATAGCTAGAGCAAAGGCTAGACAAACCATACGGTCAGCCAAAAGGAATTCCTGGAGAAGTTTTGTCGGCAGTCTGGATGCCAAAACTTCTGCTAGAGCGGTTTGGAAGGCAGTAAGGCGAATCAAAGGGAAAGAATCAAATGCAATAGGGCATTTGAAAAACCAAGGACGAACTGTCACGTCCCCCAGAGAAATAGCTGACTGCCTTGCATCCTCAATAGCAGAAAAATCATCCACTGCACACTACACGCCAGAGTTCCAAAAAGTCAAAACCAGGGAGGAAAGACACCCCATTGATTTCAGGTCAGAGAACAATGAAGACTACAACAAACCGTTCTCGCTTGAGGAACTGAGGGAATCGCTGGACAAGTCACATGACACAGCGCCTGGAGAAGACGAAATCCATTACCAGTTCCTCAAGCACCTTCCCGAACCCTCATTGGCAGTCCTACTAGGGGTCTATAACTGTGTGTGGCAAACAGGCGCTTTCCCAAACAGCTGGAGGAAAGCCACAGTTATACCGATACCTAAACCGGGAAGAGACGGCTCTGACCCAGCTAACTATCGACCAATAGCACTAACAAGCTGCATCTGCAAAACCATGGAAAGAATGATTAACAGTAGGCTGGTCTGGTACCTGGAAAGGAATAAAGTGATCTCAAACTACCAGTGCGGATTCCGGCAGGGGCGGACAACAACTGACCACCTGGTAAGGCTGGAAGCTTATATTAGAAATGCATTACTCAGAAGAGAACATCTAGTAGCTGTATTCTTCGATATAGAAAAGGCCTATGACACAACCTGGAAACATGGCATTCTACGTGACCTGGCGCTTATGGGGCTTAAGGGACACCTCCCCCGTTTTGTGGAGGAATTCCTGAAAGATCGAAAATTTCAGGTCCGAGTGGGCAACTCCGCTTCTGACACTCATGACCAGGAAATGGGTGTACCCCAGGGCAGCATTCTGTCAGTCACCCTGTTCAACATTAAAATAAATAGCATCATAAATGCGCTGTCCCCTGGCATAGAGTGCTCTTTGTATGTTGATGACTTTGTCATTCTTACTTATGGGAAAAACATGAACACCTTAGAAAGGAAATTACAGTTATGTTTAAACAAAATTCAGGGTTGGGCAAACTATAATGGTTTCAAATTCTCTGACTCCAAAACAGTTAGTATGCATTTTTGTAATCTAAGGGGGCTCCACCCAGACCCTGAACTATTTATACTCAAAAAGAAGATCCCTGTCGTGAAAACTACAAAATTTTTAGGCCTCACCTTAGATTCCAAATTTAATTTTCTCCCCCACATTAAGGAACTTAAGAAGAAATGCCAAAAGTCATTAAACATACTAAGAGTACTCAGCCATACGGACTGGGGAGCTGACAGAGATACCTTGCTGCTGCTCTATCGGAGTCTAATTCGATCCAAGCTAGACTACGGATCCATAATATATGGAGCAGCAAGGAAGTCGTACCTAAAAATACTGGAACCAATACAAAATGCTGCCCTGCGTCTCTGTCTCGGCGCGTTTCGTACATCACCTATCCCAAGTCTCCATGTGGAGGCTGGAGAACTCCCCATGGATATAAGAATGAAAAAGCTTGCAATGCAGTATATAGTCAAGCTAAAATCCAACCCCACAAACCCTGCTTTTGACTCCATATTTAACCCCACAGAGGTAGAATTATACAATCGAAGGCCTAACGTCATACAGCCGTTGGGCCTTCGAATGAGAGAACCCATCCAAAATTTAACCCCACCCATTGACCAAATCTCTAAAATAGAAACCCCTCAGAATCCTCCTTGGCTAATGAATAAACCTAAATTAAATTTATCCCTCCTTAATTTCAAAAAAGAAAATACAGACCCAAGCATACTACAAGTCCACTTTAGGGAACTGCAGGAGAGCTACGGAGATTGTGGCACCATCTACACAGACGGATCCAAAATGGAGGGAAAGGTCGCGTGTGCCTGCTCCTTTCGGAACAAAACAATCTCCCGTAGACTCCCCGATGGCTGCTCCATCTTTACGGCCGAATTGCACGCAATATTTCTTGCACTTATGGCCGTAAAAGCATCAGAAAGGAGTAAATTTATAATCTGCTCCGACTCCAAATCTGCATTGCAAGCTTTGGGGCGGATGAAGACTGACATCCCATTGGTACATAAGAGCCTGAAGCTGTTGGACCTAATAACAGCCGACCGTAGGGATGTCACCTTCATCTGGGTCCCCTCCCATGTTGGCATTGAGGGAAACGAAGCCGCAGACAGAGAAGCAAAGAGAGCCCTAAATCATGCGGTGTCAGGAACCCAAATTCCCTACTCGGACCTGAGACAAAGTATTGCCTCTGCCACCTATCGAGAGTGGCAGAACCGATGGGAGGCTGAGACTCACAGTAAACTCAGGCAGATTGTGGCGGATGTCAGGTGGCGGCCCACATCTAAGGGTCTGACAAGGCGTGGTAGCACAACCATGTCCAGACTTAGGATTGGCCACACCTACATCACGCACTCTTTTATACTGAAGAGAGAGGAGCCCCCACTTTGCGAGTACTGTGACTCTCGCCTCACCGTGGAACATATCCTCGTTGATTGCCCCAGATACCAGGATGTCAGGGCGAAACATTTTAGAGCCACTAATCTAAAAACACTATTTAATAATGTCGACCCTGGGAAGGTACTGGGCTTTATTCGGGAAGTGGGGCTATCTACGAAGATCTGATTTCTGAATTTGTGAACATGCACTATTTACATTAGATTTTTACCAAATATTTAAATTTTTACTACCTTTACTATTTTAACTGTGAATAGACCTTAATTTTAATTATATGACTGTATAGAATCTGGCCATTGTTGTTTAGAGAGAGAGTAGTCCTTAAGGGACTGCAGGCACGACATGGCCTAAATTGTGCCGATGTGCCTCAAATCAACAAATCACAGAGCCAAGTGAACCTGTCTTGAGTTTCTGTCTAGTAGTACCAAGTGAACCTGTCTTGAGTTTCTGTCTAGTAGAGCCAAGTGAACCTGTCTTGAGTTTCTGTCTAGTAGTACCAAGTGAACCTGTCTTGAGTTTCTGTCTAGTAGTACCAAGTGAACCTGTCTTGAGTTTCTGTCTAGTAGAGCCAAGTGAACCTGTCTTGAGTTTCTGTCTAGTAGAGCCAAGTGAACCTGTCTTGAGTTTCTGTCTAGTAGTACCAAGTGAACCTGTCTTGAGTTTCTGTCTAGTAGAGCCAAGTGAACCTGTCTTGAGTTTCTGTCTAGTAGTACCAAGTGAACCTGTCTTGAGTTTCTGTCTAGTAGTACCAAGTGAACCTGTCTTGAGTTTCTGTCTAGTAGAGCCAAGTGAACCTGTCTTGAGTTTCTGTCTAGTAGAGCCAAGTGAACCTGTCTTGAGTTTCTGTCTAGTAGTACCAAGTGAACCTGTCTTGAGTTTCTGTCTAGTAGAGCCAAGTGAACCTGTCTTGAGTTTCTGTCTAGTAGAGCCAAGTGAACCTGTCTTGAGTTTCTGTCTAGTAGTACCAAGTGAACCTGTCTTGAGTTTCTGTCTAGTAGAGCCAAGTGAACCTGTCTTGAGTTTCTGTCTAGTAGTACCAAGTGAACCTGTCTTGAGTTTCTGTCTAGTAGAGCCAAGTGAACCTGTCTTGAGTTTCTGTCTAGTAGTACCAAGTGAACCTGTCTTGAGTTTCTGTCTAGTAGTACCAAGTGAACCTGTCTTGAGTTTCTGTCTAGTAGTACCAAGTGAACCTGTCTTGAGTTTCTGTCTAGTAGTACCAAGTGAACCTGTCTTGAGTTTCTGTCTAGTAGTACCAAGTGAACCTGTCTTGAGTTTCTGTCTAGTAGTACCAAGTGAACCTGTCTTGAGTTTCTGTCTAGTAGTACCAAGTGAACCTGTCTTGAGTTTCTGTCTAGTAGTACCAAGTGAACCTGTCTTGAGTTTCTGTCTAGTAGTACCAAGTGAACCTGTCTTGAGTTTCTGTCTAGTAGTACCAAGTGAACCTGTCTTGAGTCCTCCTATCGAATGTTAGTATTGCCAAGTGAACTTGTCTTGAGTCCTCCTATCGAATGTCAGTAGTACCAAGTGAACCTGTCTTGAGTTTCTGTCTAGTAGTACCAAGTGAGCCTGTCTTGAGTCCTCCTATCGAATGTCAGTAGAGCCAAGTGAGTTTCGAATAAACTTAAATAAATAAAACGAACGAATGCCTAGTAGCTGAACTCAAACCCCATCGTTCTAAAACCAAACACTTATAATAAATCATTAATTTCGAATTAAAATTTTATATTGTAAACAATATTTATTTAAAATAAATATAGAGCAAACAATGACAGTGTTCATCAAAGTTTTACGCACCTGACAAATCTCTGTTCCCGCCCCTCTTAATCAGCCTGGGAATCCGGGGAAACACTGCAATATATACACCAGCGGGGTAAGAAGCGCCAAGCGTTTTTATGCATAATAATGTTAAGAATTTATTCTAGAAACTATAACTCAATCTTCCTCGAAAGTTCCTCCTATTAAGAAGAGCGCTGATCAAATAGCTCATAGGACGAGTATGGGATTCTCGTGACAGTAGAGATGTTGCATTTGTTATTGTCGTAAACTCATTCTTGTGTTCAACAAGACGTCATTGAGCGGGCATGTTTTGGTCACTCGAAAAGCGTTAACAGAACGCTCCTGCGTCATTTGAGAGACATTTGACCGTTTTGGCGTAAGTAAAATGTGTAAAATGAGTTTAGAATCGAGTTGTTTTTTTCGGACGTACAGAAGTACTAAACTATTTTCTTCAAACTAACATTTTTAATCGATCTACTTACACACTTTTGATTGCGAAAACATTTTGAAAAGCTCAGCATAGAATTTCAATCGACGTCACAATGTTTTTTTAAACAAAATGACAATATTCGTCTATATATTACAGGAGATTTGTATGATTTTTCAAAAGATTTTAATAATTTCCGGATATTTCCAGGACTTTTTCGTATATTTTGCAATTTCAGGAGATTTCCAGGACCTTCTTTTAAATCGACAGGAGGCCGCGGGAAATCTGTTATAAGTTATAAAATGGTTTAATTTAATTATTTATACACCTAAAATTAGCGCGGGTCCTATAAAAGTGTGGGGCCTACTGCAGTCGCATAGATTGCAGTGGCCTAAGGTAATGGTCCTGCAAAGTAGTGGCGTATGCTACGCCGCCGGTCGACTAGTTAATAATAGTGTCCTTCTTCCTTAATTAATTCAAAAATAAAGATTTCTCTAATTGCAATGCTAATACAATACTACAGTTGTCTTTAAAAAAAAGCCTTAGTAACTCACTTGGAGGAGTGAAGCTGATTTGTAAAGTACTTGTAAAGTACAGTGCGCCTAGGATTCAATCTCCTTTGTTGGCATCACATTTCACTTTGACAGAAGATCTAGGGTAACACTCTTTTCAAGTAGCACAGCATGACGTCGTTGTATGAGCATAGGTGAACATTGGGATACCCTGACTACAAGTCACAACTTTACAATACACCAACAACCTAGGCATATTAAACAAAACACAAAGCTTATATTAAGTATAATTATATCAATTAGTTTGCATCGTGTAATTATATGTATAATAGACATCATCATCATCATCATCACTCCTTTGAGTTCCTCATGGAACATAGGGCCTCGACAAAAACACGCCACTCTCCACGGTCTCTTGCTAGCTTTTTGATGGTGTCCCAGCTCTTCCCGGTCTTCTCTGCTTCTTCAAGTACACTGCGTCGCCATGTTCTTTTTGGTCTTCCTCTGCGTCTTGTTCCCTGGGGGTTCTACTCTAAGGCCTGCCTAGCTCTGTTGCTGTTATCTTTTGTAAGGGTGTGACCTATCCATCTCCACTTCCTCTCTAAGATCTGCATTTCTCTATGATAGACATAGACATAATAAATTTGTGCGAATGGAAATATTGTTACTACTTTCTTTTGTTTAGCTTTTAGCTTTTTCAATGCGCCATGATCCTATCACTTGTCTCAATGCGCCATGGCCCTATCACTTGTCTCAATGCGCCATGACCCTATCACTTGTCTTAATGCGCCATGATCCTATCACTTGTCTCAATGATCCATGACCCTATCACTTGTCTCAATGCGCCATGATCCTATCACTTGTCTCAATGCGCCATGATCCTATCACTTGTCTCAATGCGCCATGATCCTATCACTTGTCTCAATGCGCCATGACCCTATCACTTGTCTCAATGCGCCATGATCCTATTGGACCAGTTGTGAAAGTGGTAAGGAAGAAGGGGGGGGGGGTATATTTGTGAATGTGTACTGATCGTTTTTTAAATGCATAGAACAAATTTCACTCGGGGCTTAAGATTCCTCAAGGTGACTAATCCAACTAATACCACCATATCTGTCAAGTACGATTTCTTTCCCTTGTTCGAGATACCAAATAAAATAATTTATTACTTATAGTTAATTAACAAATTAGTTATGTGTTTTTAAAAATGATTTTTGTTGTTATGTAAAAGAAATAATTGTGAAAAATTTCAGCTTAATCCGAGATTATGTGTGGGGGAAATAACGTGTACAAACTTTTTACCAGACAGACAGAGTGAGTTGATTTAAGCTCTGTAAAAATACTTTAAAAAAAAAAAGGTTATTTGATGTGCAGTTGTAGGCTATCAATTAGTTTGGATCAGTCATGTAATTAAATTTGTAATACATCTGGAGTTCTTGACTAATAGTAATAATTCTGTGCAATTAGAAATATTTTTAACAATTTTTGTTTTTGTTTAGCGCTATTTCATGCTTTTAGCTTTCTCAATACCCTATGAGCCTATCACTTGTCTGGAACAGTTGGGAAAATGGGGGTGGAGGGTTGAGAAAAAGAAAGGGATATCTGTGCGAATTTTTTCCGTAATCGCTATTTTAAAGGATTAATTTAAAAAATGAGAGGGGGGGGGGGACGACCTGAACTCGAAATCATGGTGCAAGCATTCTCAAGCCGACGTCCTAACCACTCTACTAGTGATGAGCCTATGAAAATAGAAGATGTTATAGTTATCTATTGTTTGTTACAAAATTACTTAAAATCGGCGATCTATAAAGGGACTAATTCAGCTTATACTATCACTTCAGTCAAGTACAATTTCTTTCCTTTGTGTGTGAAACAAAAAAAATTACCAAAAGTTAATTAACTAAATAGTTATTTTTTAAAATTGATTCTTATGTTTCAGGTAAAATAAATAATTGTGTAAAGTTTCAGCTTGATCCGAGATTGGGAGTCGAAAACATAACGCGTACAAACATTTGACCAGTTAGCTTTGTAAAAACAACATCTGTTAGTTCCATCAGTCTACCTAACAGCTACCTGTCATCAGCGAGGGGTTGTTGTTCTAGTTTTTTGGCTTTCAACCATTAATTTTAGATCAAAACTAAGTTTTTATACGACAGTTAAGTTCTCAGTTCTCAGATCACACTCTCCTCGATTTTTTAGTTGCATCGAAACTGGAACCAGTCAATCTTCTCTTGTTTGTTAAAGTTGTCCCCCTTCAGTCCTAGAACGCCCATGGTTCAGGTCTTCATTTCTTCATGTGACTGAAGAGCCTTAGTCTCGAGACACATTCTCATCCACAGATATCGCATTCGCTTTGGTGGTAGAGGATCCAGACAGTTTTTGTTTTGCTCGCTTTATTTTTCAAGATCTGATGCCAATGCATTTATTTTTGCTGTCCATTTGTTTCTTTGTTACCAACTCTCTCCACTTAGTTATGGCTACGTCTTCATTGTAATTAACATCGATGTCCACTGCTTAGATGTCTACTGCTTAGATGTCCACTGCTTAGATGTCCACTGCTAAGATGTCCACTGCTGTAATATAGTTCGTCCATCGTGGTTCGATGATGACCACTTTGTCATCCAGGGGGCTGAGGGCTTTGCAATGGGGTTTTATGCCTAATCATGTGGCTGGTGAGACCTATGTGAGCCCGGAATGTTCGGCCGCACACTGGGCAGGTTTTTCCAACTGGAGCTAGTGTCGTTTGTCTTGCTTTTCTTTTCTGGCGTTTTTCTTCTGCCAGCGTTGTTCTTTTTTCCTCAGCAACCTGTGCGCCAGTTTTCACAGCGCGACGCCATGATGCTCTGTCATGTGCCTCTGTCTCCCAGGTGCCTGGGTCTATGCTGAACGCCTTCAGAGAAGCTTTGAGGGTGTCCCTGAAGCGCTTTCTTTGAACACCTTGCGAGCGCTTTCCTTCGCTTAGTTGGCCATACAAGAGTCGTTTAGGGATGCGGTGGTCTTCCATTCTGTAGACGTGACCTGCCCATCGCAGCTGGGACTGCATCAGGTTTTTGTGGATGCTTTGCAGACACGCTCTTCGAAGGACTTCTGTATCTGGTATTTTGTCTTGCCATTTGACATTTAGTATTTTTCTCAGACATGTCATGTCGAAGTGGTTTAGTTTCTATGCATGTTTACTGTACACTGCCCATGTTTCTGAGGCATAGAGCAATGTAGGGAGGATGACGGCTCTATAGACCCCTAGCTTGGTGTTTGTGGTGATACCACGTCTGTTCCAGACATTTGTAGACAGTCTGCCGTAGGATGTACTGGCCTTGGCGATACGCAGGTCGATTTCACAATCGATTTTTCCATTTCTGGAGAGTGTGCTGCCATGATATGTGAATTTGTCCACTGCGTTTATATCCTGTCTATTTATAGTGATGCTTGGATCCGAGTAGGCATTCCCAGGAGCAGGTAGATATAAGACTTCCATCTTGTTCATATTGATGGTAAGGCCAAAGTCTGAGCATGCTCTTGAGAAGTCACTGACAATGCTCTGCAGATCGTTTTCAGAGCAGGCATTTAGGGCACAGTCGTCAGCAAATAGCAAGTCTCTAATTATTGCTGCTTTTGTTTTTGATTTTGCTTTAAGCCGCCTCGGGTTGAATAGGCCACCATCAAATCTGTATGATATATTTATCCAGTTGTTTTCTCTATTTGTGAATGCATCTGTCAGCATAGCGGAGAACATGATACTGAACAGTGTAGGTGCTAGGACACAGCCTTGTTTTACCCCGTTTGATACTTCGAAAGGCTCTGATGGTTCTCCACTTTCTTGGACACGAGCCTTCATGCCATCATGAAATAGTCTCACCATGGTTATGAATTTTTGTGGACAGCCATAACTTTGACATGATCTTCCAGAGTCCTTCTCTGCTAACAGTGTCGAATGCCTTTGTTAAGTCGACATATATTGAGAACAGGTCAGCATTTTGTTCTTGGCATTTTCCCTGGAACTGCCTTGCTGCAAAGATCATGTCAATGGTTCCACGCTCTTTTCTGAAGCCGCACTGGCTTTCTGGTAGTAGACCATATTCTATGCGTTGCATGAGCCGATTTAGTAGGATGCGTGCAAGGATTTTCCCAGCAATAGAGAGAAGAGATATTCCTCTGTGGTTGTCGCAGATCTGGCGGTTTCCTTTTCGCTTGTACAAATGAACAATTGTGGCATCTTTAAAGTCTTGTGGTATTGACTCTTTTTTCCACATAATTAAGAAGAGCTTATGAAGTCTTTCAATCAGGGCTAATCCACCTTTTTTGTAGACCTCTGCGGGAATGGAGTCAGCTCCTGGGGCTTTTCCGCTTGCGAGCTGTTGAATGGCAAGATCGGTTTCCTTTAGCGTAGGTTTAGGGTTTGCTGTAATACATCTATGATGGTCGGAGCGACCAGTTTTTCTTAAGACCGTCGCGAGTTTGGGATACTTTCATGCTCAATCTGCTGGACATGACCGAACAGACGCAAGCGGCGTTGTCTGAGGATAGTAGACCTGTTTGAGCGAGTGTTACAGTGTTACACACTCTTTTTTACCTTGTCATGTCAGGTAGCGCAAGTGTAACGAGTTAAATCTTCCCTCTTGCTTCGCTCATGTACGACTCAATGTTGTACAGTAGCCTACTCATTTACATGCTTTGTAAACTTCCATGTATATATGACGCTTTAGAAATATTTATTGCGATCCTCTTGACACTTTATTACATGTACACTGTCTTTACAATAAGACTTGGAAATCTTATCTAATCTTATATAATACAGACGTTACTTCAAAAAAGAAGATGATTACGTCCTACGCGTCATGCATTTAGTCATGCATATTAACCAATGACTTAAATTCTGCCAAGTCACTGGTTTTCCTGGCTAGCTCAGCAACCCATTCCATGCTCTAATAGCACTAGGGAAGAAGGAGTGTTTGTATAAATTTGTCCTAGCATATGGGACGAGGAATGTATCTTTATCTTTGTGTCTTTCAGAGTATTTTATTAAATTTTGTTTTTGTATTTGAAGATTATGGTTCAGTGTTTTATGTATGATTGCTACTTTACTTTTGAGCCTTCTGTCCTGAAGGCTTTCTAAATTTAGTGATTTTACTAAAGGTGTTACTCTAGTCAATTGTGAATATTCGTTTTTTATGAATCTCACTGCTCTATTTTGTGTCTGTTCCAGTTTCTTAATGTTTTCTTGAGTTGAGGGGTCCCAAACGGAGGATGCATATTCTATTATTGGCCTAACCAAGGAAACAACGACAAAACCACTCTACCTAACAGTAACGATAAAGTTGAACAGAGTTCTGACCACATCCTTCAACTGCATACTTTACGAAGAGACCTAATCATAATAGTGGTCCCCCCATAATAGCCATTTAAAAGACAGACTGTGTAGAGAACTGCCTAATCGGGAAAACAAGGACCAAGTTCAACTCAACTATAGGACTAGCGACCTTAACCCTTCAACTTGAGAATGCGAACAAAGGAGAAGAGGAAGTTCACTAGAAAATCAACAAGAAAATGTTTAAATTTGTTTTAAAGTCTCAACACCTTTTTTTTTTGTTCTACTTCTCTACCCCCCCCCCCCCCCCCACCTTTTTTTGTTCTCGTTCGTTGTTTTTTCTTTTCCTAATGACTTCAGTCCCCGAGGTGGATGTGTTCAGACTTGGCGCTCTTGGAAACTATTTACACAAGAGTTTTAAACAAAATCAGCAAAGGACTTTTATTTGACATCTCTTATTTTAACCAAACAAACCCCCCCCCCCCCCCCCCAAAAAAAAAAAGACAAAACAAAAGCGTTTCTTCTCTAATTGTGTTTCTGATACTTCGCAGTTTCAACATTTATTTTTTACTCTGCCACAGCCACCAGTTTAGTGACACTGTCATTGTCATTCGAGTCGCAGCGATCAACCCGCATTAATATACATTGCCATGGCGATAGAACGCTACACATTCAGCCAGATTATTGTGAGATCCAAACCAATTAAACGACGTCCCTGGTATTTTTCGGGTTGCTGTTGGTGAGGTCTGAATATTAGCACTTCTGCTGCCATTTAGAGTCCAGCAGGCTCACAGTAAGATAGATCTGCTTTATCTATTACGAAATTAGCTATTAACTATTAATTGTTAGAGCGATAACAATAACCATGGTAAAATATCGTCGTATAGTATATGCTAACGACCTGGGAGGTTTAGCGGGATAACAATGTTGACACTTTCACAACTTCAAGCCAAATATTTTGGTCTTCAGCAGTTCTCAATACCGAGGATAGATCGGTCCACTTACTGATGCCATCCAAACATTTTTCTCTTTAGTTTCCAGCCTTGTACAACGCCCCTGTAGAAGCGATGTTTTCCTTTTTTTTTTGTAAGGCAAAAGTGGCTGTCTAAATTTAGAGCATTTCCTAACTTTGTATAATCATTGCTGGTTACGACACCGCTGAGCAAGTCGCCAAGAAGAGCCAAAAATAACGACAATGCTTGGAAGAAAATGAAAGTGAACATGACTTCTCCAAATCTTATCTACAGACAAAGACTTAGAGACCGAGTGTTTACTACAGACACACCTTCCAAGTCTCGATCTCTCCCTGTCTTATACGTTTGTATGTACTACAGCTCAAGAATTCATTCTTTCTCGGTGGAGGTAAACAAAAAAAAAAAAACTCCTTTCAAACAGCGAAATAGTACGTCTGCCGAAAAGTGTTGTGTTTTTTTTTTCTTTTTGTGTGTGTCTTCTATTCTGTTGTGTTTTTGGCAGTCGACAGAACAAACAGTTGCAAAGGTCAAGGTGAACGTGCTGATGGTCGCAACTTTCTGAAACTGAGCTGAAAGACATTGTCTTGCCGAGAGTTGATCTTAGCTTGGAGTGCTGAGCGATCTCTTTTCTAGTTCAACCGCAGTTTACACGCGAACAACTTTGACGTTGAGAAGAATAAATGGAAAATGTTTTTTTGAAATTTGAAAAGACTAGCACAATCGTAAAGCGACAGTAGGAAGAATTGTAAAGAGACAGTATAAAGAATTGTAAATATACCGTAGAAAGAATAGTAAAGAGTCTGTAGGAAAAATTGTAAAGAGCCAGTATTAAGAATTGTAAAGGTATTGGAGAAAGAATTGTAAATAGCCTATACTGTAGGAAGAATTGTAAAGAGTCTGTAGGAAGAATTGTAAAGAGACAGTATTAAGAATTGTAAAGGTATTGGAGAAAGAATTGTAAAGAGACTATAGGAAGAATTGTAAAGAGGCTATAAGAAGAATTGTAAAGAGACTATAGGAAGAACTGTAAAGGGACTGTAGAAAAAAATTTAAAGAGACTAAAAGAAGAGTTGTAAAGAGACTATTATAAGAAAAATTGTAAAGAAACTATAGGAAGAATTGTAAAGAAACTATAGGAAGAATTGTAAAGAGACTATAAGAAGAATTGTAAAGAGACTATAGGAAGAACTGTAAAGGGACTGTAGAAAGAAATGTAAAGAGATTGTAGGAAGAATCGTTAAGAGAATATGAAGAATAGTAATTGTATAGGGAGAGGAGAATTCAAGAGATTGCATGAACAAATTAGAGATGTGAAAAGACTGTAGGAAGAAAGTAAAAAGTCTGACCATGAAAAGAAAGTATTGAAATAGTCAGAGAGGATGAATGTAGAATGTGAGAAAAAGTGGAACTTGAGAAGAAGGAAGAGATGGATTGATCGTTGCGATACTCTGAATGACTGGTGTGAACACGTGATGGATGGGGGATGCGCTTTGAAGAGAGGATTAGTTTAAAATTAATATAGCCGGTAGGTAAAATGAGGACAAAGGGAATATAAAGACCAGGTGATTTGTTTCGCCATGCAACTCAAAAGCAACGACTCAAAGCTTCCATTGTTTATTTTAAATCATTACAGATAAAAGAAAGTTTCTTAGGCCTATATAAAATAATAATTAAAAAAAATAATATATAACATATTGTCAAATCATGAAATAAGATTTCCTACAAAACTTCGGCCCAAAAAGGAAATCATTTTCAAAACAGTCAAATTGTTCCTTTCAGAATGTCCTTATACCACAGTATGGAAGATTTTCTTTGATGGAGACGATTTCATAAATTGCAATTTTTTTCTCTTTTGATGTATCTGGTAGTACTGTACTAGAAAGCTATATCTGTATTAGCACTTAATAATTTGTATGCACTTTTTAGAACTGTCGATCTGGCACTATAGCAACAAAGTAAATTGCTACACAACAACTATTAGTTGCTACACTTTAGAAGTTAGGAAAGTACTTTAAATTTGTAAAGTGCTACACTACAGCAATAGTTACATCACAGAGGTTGGCTGCAATGCTACATTAGCTAGGCGCTTCACTACGTTTTGTAAAACTAACTAAAGGATTACAGACTGGATGGCTTCCTAGTCGCACGGTTAGCACGCTGGACCGTCTTTTGGTCATCTCGACGGCCCTGGGTTCATAGCCTTCTCGCTGCTAACCCCGTCGTCCTGCCTTATGTTTGAGGTAGGGTGCAGTTTATCTTCAACTCAAAAGGGACATCCGGAACATGTAAAACATTTAACAAACATTTGTGATGATGCTGCGAGGTGCGAACTCCAGGTTCTTCCTTACTTGTTGAACAGACCATCCTTCTTTTTCCTTTCCTCTACCAAAAACTTTACCTTTTACCTTACTTTTACCTTTACCTATCCCTTAGTCTATTGGACCGTTGGGGCACCATGCAAGACTCGTCGATCTTCTTTCTCCATTCTTCTCTGTCTTTGGCAATAGTTAGAACTTCTTTCAATGGCAGGCCCGTCCATTCTTTTATGTCGTCCTCCCATCGCTTTCTCTGTCTGCCTCTTTTTCTTTTTCCTGCTACTGTTTCCTGAAGGAAGGTCTTTGAGAGCCCCGAATAGTAATATTTCAATATATTTTAAGCTTGCGTTTTTTACGATAGTTAGCAGGTCATCGTGGGGTCCAATCGCTGCAGTAACTTTGTCTCTAATCTCTTGGTTTGTGATGCGGTCTTTGAATGTGATACCTAGGGTCGTTCTGTAGCATCTTAAATCCATTGTTAGGATCCACCTCTCTAGCTCTGCAGTCAGCGTCCAAGACTCACAAGCACGTAAAAATGTGGCCGAAAAGTTTACCAAAGGACAAGTCTCATTGCTACCTAGACAACAACATGACATTTTTTTTTTCTGTGGCAATGTCTTCCTTCTCTCGTTACCATGTCTCCTAGCCTACATTATGACTGTTTTGACGTGGAGGCAAGCGAGTCTCAGCAGTATTGCCCATTACCACCCTTTAATAATGGCGTTACAGGAGTGTCGCAGAGCTCTATTAGTGCTCATCATGCCCTGGCCACCAGTAAACAATCGAAGGGCCGCCACACATTTTAGAAGATAGCCCACAGCGTCAATCTCGTGCCTCATTTCGACCCGTTACAGCCTCCTCACTTTTTTCTTTCTTGTCTCCCTTTCTGAAAACAAGGGGAAACAAATTCAATTGCCAGGGATTGTTATCTCCCTTCACTACCTCTTAAATTCTCATCGACTCCACTTCTTTCCCCTTTTTCGTTGGAGGTGGAACCAAAAATAAGTCTCCGAGACCCCGGGAACACTGAGGCTTTGTTTACAGGGGTTCTGTTGACGTAATGAGATTTGTGTGTTTGTATGTCTGCGTGTGTCTTTCAGTATTCAAGTCTGTCGAAGTCTTAAGTCTGTCATTAAAAATATGCTATTAAGTAAAAACAAAAACAAAAAAAAAAAAACACTGTGAAATCTGTTGGCTCGTTGCCTCACTTAGACCATTTTGTAGAGTTCAATAGGTCGAGAAGTCACAATGGCTTTGTAAGTTTGTATGAGTTCGAAAAGGGGGAAACTTACATTTCAGATTGAAAGAAGAAGTAGCTCTAGGCGTTGGATATCTTAAAGTATTTGTGTCTTCATTACATTGATGTTTGGAGGACTGCCTGGTCGTTCGGAATGCGCGTTGGACAGTCGTTCGGTTGTCTCGATGTCATTCCTCGTTGTCTTAATTGAGGTTTGGGGCTTGCCAGTAGATTTAGCTTCAACTCTGATGGAACATTCGGAACAAGTAAAACATTTTACTAAACATTTTACAAGGTTGTTAAAGCTCAGTTGAAATAGTTCTGTTAGACAGACTAGATGAGAGAAAGTCAAAGACAGAAGTAAAGAGAAACGAAGACTATGAGAGAATGTTAATACAGAATGTGATGCTCTTCAAAAGGTTTAACCACTAGAAATAAGTAACTGTGACAGGTGGGGAAATGTGATGTGTGTTTGGCACGTTTTATGTCTAGGGGATGATTATTTTTAAATGCTATCACACCCCCACTTATCAGCATATGAATCGGGAGCAGACACGCAACGAGACCAAGCAATGAAAGATAGATACAAAAGTTAAAATAAAGGATATTTATTTACATAAATATACATATAATAATAAAAAGGGGGAGGGTTTGCATCTATCTCTAGTATATTCTATGTTTAATCATCACTCTTGCACATAATAAGAGAGTATGTCACTTTGTCCTCTGACTTAGCTGGTTGTCCTGTTGATGTCGCTGCTGGCTGTGTCCTGGCTTGAGGTTCTGCAGCTGGAGGTGGCGCTCTAGCGGATAGAGGGACGCCGGCGATATAGTTCTTGTGGAGTCTCAGTCCCAAGTTCTAGTATCGGTAGTGGGCACAGTATGGCGGGTGGCCGGATACCGTGGGCACAAGGTTACTGCGGGCAGAGCTGATCTGCCGTGGGCAGTGTGGGTAACAGGATATGTCCAGTGAGTTGCAGAGGGTTGGCGTAGCTATGACGTCTCGCACAGATCTGACTCTATAGGGACGTCGCGCCTAATAGCTTGACAGGTGGGCGGTCGAATAGGCGGGCAATGCCGATAGCGCCAAGTAGTAGAGCTGAGTAGATCTCCGCAGGCGGTAGATGATACTCAATAGGAAAGTGCAGTGCTGGATAGCACTAAGCACGAAGATAGTAGGTGATCCTTGATATTGACCAAATAGTTGGGTAGATCTCAGTAGGAAAGTGCAGTGCTGAATAGCACTCAACACACAATAGGCAATAGGTGATTCTTGATAGCAACTAGGCAGGTGCAGCGCTGATTAGCACTTAAGCACGAAGGCCAATAGGCAAATAGGCAGGTCTCAGTAGGACAGTGCAGTGCTGGATAGCACTCAGCACATAAATAGGCAATAGGTGATTCTTGATAGCAACTAGGCAGGTGCAGCGCTGATTAGCACTTAAGCACGAAGGCCAATAGGCAAATAGGCAGGTCTCAGTAGGACAGTGCAGTGCTGGATAGCACTCAGCACATAAATAGGCAGACACCTGAGGGAGGCACCAGGTATTCCTCTAGGAGGGAGAATAAATGATATAGTCCAGACTCGATCGACAGCGATAGAGGAGTGAAAGGGTCTGGCTTGATTTGAATCTACTTATATGTGCCTGGGAAATGTGGGCGGACACAGGAAACGTCCTAGGCTAAGAATTAGCTTACACGTGGGTGAAGTCCGACAAGCGTCACACCTTGGAGTACCACGCGGTGTATTGACCCGTGTAATCTCTTAGATCAAAGAGAGACGTGGGGGGAAGAGTGACCTACATTCCACCCAAGGGGGGGGGGTCAATCGCGGCGGACATCCGCGGATAAGACTAAAGAGAACGTGTCTATCTTTGCCCCGGTCAAGGGCAGATAAATGAAAGGACTGGCCTAATTTTCTCCAAGGTGGTGGACTAAGTCTAGCCTGGTAGAGAGGAAAGGTGGGGCGGGTGAAGAAATTGGAGGTAGGATGGGGAAATAATTAAAAATAAAATAGACAAATGATGAAAAATAATAATTAATGCTGTGATAAAATTGAGTGACTCTGACAGCGAGTTTTTGACTTGTCACAGTAACAAGGACGACGTTTCAGTCTTTGAACACAGATTAGACTTTTTTAAACATAGATTAGACTTTTTTAAACATAGATTAGACTTTTTTAAACATAGATTAGACTTTTTTAAACATAGATTATACTTTTTTAAACATAGATTAGACTTTAAACATAGATTAGACTTTAAACATAGATTAGACTTTGAACATAGATTAGACTTTTTTAAATATAGATTAGACTTTAAACATAGATTAGACTTTAAACATAGATTAGACTTTAAACATAAATTAGACTTTAAACATAGATTAGACTTTGAACATAGATTAGACTTTAAACATAAATTAGACTTTAAACATAGATTAGACTTTGAACATAGATTAGACTTTAAACATAGATTAGACTTTAAACATAGATTAGACTTTGAACATAGATTAGACTTTTTTAAATATAGATTAGACTTTAAATATAGATTAGACTTTAAACATAGATTAGACTTTTTAAAATATAGATTAGACTTTAAATATAGATTAGACTTTTTAAAATATACATTAGACTTTAAACATAGATTAGACTTTAAACATAGATTAGACTTTTTTAAATATAGATTAGACTTTAAACATAGATTAGACTTTAAATATAGATTAGACTATAAACATAGATTAGACTTTAAATATAGATTAGACTTTAAACATAGATTAGACTTTTTAAAATAGAGATTAGACTTTAAACATAGATTAGACTTTTTTAAATATAGATTAGACTTTAAACATAGATTAGACTTTTTTAAAATATAGATTAGACTTTAAACATAGATTACACTTTAAACATAGATTACACTTTGAACATAGATTAGACTTTGAATTTAAATTAATGGTGAAAGTATACAGTAATTTAAAAAACAACATATAAAATGATTTCAATATAAGCCAACTTGTAATATATATATCGGTAAAATAACAAGTCCTAAACTAAAAGAGAGTGAATCGATAAAACACAAAGGATCATTTCTCTGACATTTCAAATAGATTTCATCAACAACTGACAACCAAGAGTTCACTGGAAATCTAAAACAACAGATTTGTTTCCGTATTCACTTGCACGAGATTACACAAAACCTATAGAGCTAAGTCTTGACCAGAATGACGCGCGGTGCTAGGATAGGACAAGGATTTATTTCTAGAATAATGAATTGTTTCGTTTCAAAAAGAAAGTTGGTATTTAACACTCTCTGATGCGTCATTGAATATATTTTTTTAAAGACAGTGATCTTCTCTGATTTCTGTTGTTAGAGACGAGAAATAGAAAGAAAGAGAGAGAGAGAGAGAGAGAGAAAGAAATAAACTACGTATGTTTCACCGACATTTGATCCCAGCTAGTTCTGCTCTACAACCTATACATTTATTTCTATGTGGTATTAAATGTAAGACATGTGACCTCTAATGTACTCACACAATTTAGTTTTTCACATTTCTGTTGTGGCTTCAGCGAGTCATTATTTATGTTGTTGTGTTGTTGATATTAGAGAAGAAACCAAAGCTTATCTAAGGGGAAAATACCCGCTAATTACTACCATTTATCTGAAAATTACAGGGTTTAGCTCCCTTTTTGATATAAAGAAAAACACAATTAATTAATTAGTACTAAACGATTAACTAATTGGTTAATTTTAGAATTGGTTCGTGTCTTGTTATTCATGTCTTGTTATTCATGTCTTGTTATTCGTGTCTTGTTATTCGTGTCTTGTTATTCGTGTCTTGTTATTCGTGTCTTGTTATTCGTGTCTTGTTATTCGTGTCTTGTTATTCGTGTCTTGTTATTCGTGTCTTGTTATTTGTGTCTTGTTATTCGTGTCTTGTTATTCGTGTCTTGTTATTCGTGTCTTGTTATTCGTGTCTTGTTATTCGTGTCTTGTTATTCGTGTCTTGTTATTCGTGTCTTGTTATTCGTGTCTTGTTATTCGTGTCTTGTTATTCGTGCAATGTTATTCGTGTCTTGTTATTCGTGTCTTGTTATTCGTGTCTTGTTATTCGTGTCTTGTTATTCGTGTCTTGTTATTCGTGTCTTGTTATTCGTGTCTTGTTATTCGTGTCTTGTTATTCGTGTCTTGTTATTCGTGTCTTGTTATTCGTGTCTTGTTATTCGTGTCTTGTTATTCGTGTCTTGTTATTCGTGTCTTGTTATTCGTGTCTTGTTATTCGTGTCTTGTTATTCGTGTCTTGTTATTCGTGTCTTGTTATTCGTGTCTTGTTATTCGTGTCTTGTTATTCGTGTCTTGTTATTCGTGTCTTGTTATTCGTGTCTTGTTATTCGTGTCTTGTTATTCGTGCAATGTTCAACTTGATCCAAGTAGGAAAGTGGGAGCTAATACGTGTCTGCATGTACTATTGAACTTGATTTGGCTCCCTATCAAGGGGGCTCGAGGTTCGACACCCGACTTGAGCAGAGTTTTGTTTACTGAGCGCCTAAAGGCAGCACGGAAAACCTTCTTCCAGATACCGCCTCCACCCACTGGTCTACAAATGAGATTAGACCATAGCGCTCTGAGCATGCTATTAGCATGAAAAGTTTCGCTGTATAAAAGCTATAAATTTATAATGGGAATAAATCAGTATATATGTTCACATCTCTCATTAAGTAGCATTTATTCCCCTTATTTAGAAATCAAACAAAATAATCTACAACAATTAATTAACTAATCAACTGTGTTGATTGTCTTGGCAGATTCAATGAATAATTGGGCAAAGTTTTAACTTGATCCGAGAATGGGAAATGGGAGAAAAAACGTGTTCAAACTTTTAAAAGACAGACAGTGAGTTAATATAAGCTTATTAAAAAAGGTTTATTATTGAAGTGTCGCAAAATTATTCGAAAACCAAAAGAAGCAAATAAATACTTTTTTTTTCCTCGTTTTATTTATACACTTTATAAAGCGTTACGTTGCTCTGCGAATATAGAATTCCTGACAAACATTCTTTCATTAGACATTACACGAAATGTAATACATCTCTCTATTCCTAGGTCTAAAACTCTAATTTCACTCTAAGATGATACAACTTCTCTTCGCAAAGATAGTTTTATAATTAAACACATGAACATATTAATTATAGTCTATTCATTTCATATTTTAATCAAATTAACATTCAAATTTGTTTTTCTAATGCATTTTTACATAGATCTACATTCGTTCGCCGATGTTTTCATAAAAAATTGAAGTCAGGTCAATTAGCTATTTTTAGCTCCATTCATATTTTTAATTCATGAATTCATGCATACGCTTACTTATAACATTATTATTTTCTTTAATTGTTTTTAATGCACACTATCAGTGACTATATCAGCAATACGCGAGTTAAGACCCGGTCCAGTAACTAATAAATATTAGATTTAAAAAAAAAAAGAATTTTTTTTTTTGCCTCACAAAAAGTTCGGAGCTTAAACCTAGAAGTGTTACAAAACAACAACAACAATTAGTATAAAACAAGCAGAATAAAAATAAAAAAAATAAATTAAAACAGAGGGAAAGAACTGTATATTTATAGCCATATCTAAAAATATTGTAAAGTTTTTTTTCCTTAATCAATATCAAACTCAATTAATTAATTACTATTATTTAATAAATGAATTGGCTAATTTTCTTGATTCATTAAAATAATTATGTGAGGAACAGTGAATAATTGTGTCAAGTTTCAACTTGATCCGAGAATAGGATGTAGGAGAAATTGAGTGCACAAAATGTTACCAGACAGAGTGAGTTGATATAAGCTTTGTAAAAATACCTTTAAAAAAATCCTCTTTATACAATTATTTGGATCATAATAACTAAAGTGAAGGCGCCTGAGCGGAACCGTTACCACAGACAGGAGAAGGGGCAAAGGCAAGCAACTGGCGCCTAAACCAGTAAGCTTCAGGCAGGAGGGGCTCGTTAGCCTTGGTTGGCTACCCATCTAGGAGAAGGAAAACTCTGAATCCAAACCTCCGCTGCCCTGCGGCTATACCCAAACGCGGGAAAGGCTTCGGGAGACAACCCTGAGGAAAAATCAGGAGCTGGTGACCCTTAGGCAGACTGTGGCCCACCGTGCTACAGCCTGGCAGATCCTGCGGCGCTACTGATCCCAAACTGCATTGGATACTCCGTTCCTTTGGTCACATCAGCTGCGCAGAGAGGGGGACGACATCGTTCCGACCATAAACAATGCCCAGGCTTTCATCTCACTTCTGAGATGAACCATAGTCGTTCTACGACTGAAGGAGGCCAATAACTAAAATAGAACATTTTTACCAGGTCCCTATCACCCCCAACTAAAAGAAATTTCTGGTTGAGCAAATGTATAAATCTTCTCCTGAGTTTATAGCATTGTAACGATAGGCATATAGATCTTGTTCCATCACCTGGTCTTGCTGTATTTCGTCCCATCACGTGATCTTACTGTATTTCGTACCATCACGTGACCTTACTGTACTTGCGTCTCATCACGTGACCTTACTGTACTTACGTCCCATCACGTGATCTTACTGTACTCGCGTCTCATCATGTGATCTTACTGTACTCGCGTCTCATCACGTGACCTTACTGTACTTACGTCCCATCACGTGATCTTACTGTACTCGCGTCTCATCATGTGATCTTACTGTACTTGCGTCCCATCACGTGATCTTACTGTACTTGCGTCCCATCACGCGATCTTACTGTATATGCGTCCCATCACGTGACCTTACTGTCCTTGCGTCCCATCACGTGATCTTACTGTACTTGCGTCCCATCACGTGATCAAGATCCTCTGGTTTTGTTATCAGCAACTACGCAAGATCATAATTATAATTATACCAATTAGACGGTCGTAGGGTGATGCTGTATAGATTACCAGACTGTAAAACCAGTTAATCGTACTTACCAAGACTCATGATCATTAGACAAGTGGCTTTTATCTTGACGTCTTCTATAAATTTCAAAACATGACATTAATGAGGTCATTATCTTTATATTTAGAAATCTGAAAACGAAATTTCCAAACTTAACTAAATTATTTTAATACATAGGTTATTGACCTTTACCTGAAATATTTCAAGCAGTAGCGTCACTGAGTGGGGGGGGGGTGGTGGTGCGGTCTGCACCGGGCGACACCCGTAAGGGGTGATAACGCTCTGCCTAAATAGGTGAACTTTTCTATTCTGTTCAAGATCTGTCAAACCAATATTGATGGGGGTACTGAATGACCAGCTGCTAATACCCATAACTTTGATTGCGACTTTATCGAAGCTCTTCGTCTATCAGTTCTATACATTTGTTTGTATTCCAGAGTAGTCCAGGCGTTAGTCCGTTTGTTTATGGCCATGGGATAACGAGTGCAGCCTGTATCAGTTTTTCATGACAATGTTGATGGCTAGCATGAACAGAAATGGCGATCAGATACACCCTTGTCTCACACAGGTCTAAATGTTGAAGAACTCTGTTATTCCACCGTGAGTTCTAACAACAGTTTGATTTGATATACAGGTTTCGTAAAATCGTGACTAATTGTTACGGGATGTCATATTCTCTTGAGTTTTTAGATTTGGGCTGGATGCTATCAAACACTTTGTTGGTATTCCAGGCTTCCCTCGATGATGGTTTCGTGGGACAAAAATCTGTTTAGCGCATGATCTGCGTCTTCTGAAGCAGTTGAGAATGACTAGTATAATATGAAACCGTTTTGGTGATGAGGTCTTATATATATTTGATTAAAGAAACTTGTTTCGCTCAATATTTCTAATTTCAATATTTTTATATTTTAATCTTTGTAATGACTTTTGAGAAAATGTCATAAACAACAAAATTTAAAAATGTGACCGACAAACATTTTCCAGTGTAACAATCAATTAATTACCCCACAGTATTATGGCTCAATGAAGGAATTTTTCTCTGGTTTGTGGGATGACACTCCGACCTTTTCGCACCTGATGACACCGACCCTAGTGACGCCACTGATTTCAAGATCTATAGAATTTAAAAGTTTTTTTTTTTTATGAAACTAAAAACTGAGAAATGAAACTCATTTTTTACAAATAACTATTTTATTTCAGTTCCTCTATTCAGCTCGCAAACTCTTCATGGAATTTTGTCCCTGAATATAGACCCTATTCTTGAAAGAGTTCAATAAATAGACGCTCAGGAACATTTATCGCTCCGTCATCCAAGTCTGGATCTAAAGGCCTGTCATAAGAATTGTATATGCACTCAGTAGATTTATACATTCGCTTCAGCAAGATTTTGTTTCTGGGAAGAGGAATGTGGGGCGAGATAAAAAAAAAATTCCTTTTTAAAAACATCATTTATAACTTAATAAAGAGTAAAATAATCACTCTTACACAAAGTCATCAGCTTCATAAAGGAAGAATTGTCTTTCAAAAAAACTTGTTTATATATTCCTTGTTTTCCTAATCCTGGATACATTCTAGTCATCATGAACTTCTTCTGATTGAACAGTCAAGCTTCCAAAACTTTAAGGAAGATAATAAAAGTTTGACTAGTGCTAAAATGTAGAAAGTGAAGCTATGTGCAACTCTAGCTATGAAGATCTAAAGCTATTTAAGTCAGAAATGACATTTGACATCTTTATCTTTATGCCAATTAAAAAGGTAAAAAAAATCAAGGAAAAATTTCTTTACTTGGTTTCTAGATTTGTCTGTAATCAATGCAGACTTTTTGAATTAAAGTTTATTTGGTAATAAGAAACAAAACTTCCACTTGATTAGCTGTGTCACACTTCATCGACTCAATCCATTTAATCATAGACCTTTAGTTTGAATCACTCAAAAATTAAATACAATTGTTTTGAAGTATGTAATAAGTTGTACTAGGCTAAGCACTAGCACTATGTTGTTAGTAATTTTATTGAATTTATTTGTATCAAAAGTGTATGTTTCTGAACTGCAGCTACTGTCAGACAACAACTCCTACTGATTCATGTTTCTCTTTTACTTTGGAGATGTTTTTTTTTTATAGTACAACGTAGCAGTTGTAATACAGTATAGTTGTTCTAGTACATTTGAGTTACTATAGTACATTATGGCTGTTTAAGTACATTATGTCTGTTGTAGTGCATTATGGCTCTTGAAGTAAATTATAGCTGCTGAAGTACATTATAGCTGCTGAAGTACATTATAGCTGCTGAAGTACATTATGTCTGTTGAAGTACATTATGGCTGTTGTAGTTTATTATGGCTCTTGAAGTAAATTATAGCTGCTGAAGTACATTATAGCTGCTGAAGTACATTATAGCTGCTGAAGTACATTATAGCTGCTGAAGTACATTATCTCTAATGAAATACATTATATCTGTTGAGAATCACTATATCTGTGGTAGTACTCCATGTTTGTTGACTGGTATAAGTAAACATATTTTCTGGGCTAATTGGCCTATTAAAGAATAAATTAGACTTCCATTTTGGAAAGCACGCACGCGCACAACCACACGCGGAAACACACAAAAGTAAACAAAGCACGCCAATTTGTTGTCCAATATTACGTCAGTGGAAGTAAACAAAAAATGTTTTCATTTTCAAAGTTTTACAAAAAGTCACTTGCAGGATTTTTTTTTAAAACTTCTTTTTATATGTTTGATTCTTAACTTGTTTAACATTTTGAACACGTGACTTCTCTTCCACAAGAAAACGCACAAATGGTAAAGTTTTTTTTCTTTTGTACGTTGCTCTCCTGTAACCATTTTTGTTGAAGCTGGCATTCATTCAGCGTTTTTTTAGTTCCTCAAAACTATAGACTAGATAGATCTAGATGTCTTCTGTCTGCAACTTCATAAGAAAAGTTGTAAATTTTTTTTTGCAGCCCAGGTGTTTTTAAAGCTATAAAAAACACCAGATGTTGTTAAGTTGATATTTCCTGCAACTTCTATGTCTCGAGGTTCGAAAGTCTTAGAGGAGACACACACTTTCGCAGTTACACCTGATCGTATCGGACTTGATCTCATCTACTTTACAGTGTGTCAGAATGGGGAGAATGTTGGTCTAGAAGTTGAACACTATTCTAGCGATGTATAGATCTCGAGTTTGAATTTAAACAGTAAAGAGGCTAAAATGAAGAGATAAATTATAACTGTAAACAACAAAACTTATATTTTGTTTATGAGTGAAATAAGAGCACCGTTTAGTTACTTCTGAATCTCTTAATACTGCAAGTTTTATCTCCCCAATATACAACCAAATTAATTAATTACCACTAATGAGTTAACTAATTGATCATTTTTACACTGATTCAATTGTTGTCATCGATAATGAATAGTTTTGCAAATTTTTTAATTCATCCGAGAACGGGACGTGGGAGGAAAAAAGTGCAAAAGGAGTTACCCAGACAGACAAACAGACAGAGTGAGTTAAAATGAGTTTTTTAAAATTGTGTTGTCCGCCAACTCATCACCCACCGTTATACTGGATTCTTTCCAAAGGCATTGAATAAATTTAAGTGTTTCTCTATGTAAGTGTAAGGTCTTTGGGTTGTAGTTCCAGACATCTAGTCCAACTAAATATTTCTTGGGTTGTAGGTTCCAGACAGCTAGTCCAACTAAACAATCTCTGGGTTGTAGTTCCAGACATCTAGTCCAACTAAACAATCTCTGGGTTGTAGTTCCAGACAGCTAGTCCAACTAAATATTTCTTGGGTTGTAGTTCCAGACAGCTAGTCCAACTAAACATTCCTTGGGTTTTAGTTCCAGACATCTAGTCCAACTAAACAATCTCTGGGTTCTAGTTCCAGACAGCTAGTCCAACTAAACAATCTCTGGGTTGTAGTTCCAGACAGCTAGTCCAGCTAAACATTTCTTGGGTTGTAGTTCCAGACCGCTAGTCCAACTAAACAATCTCTGGGTTGTAGTTCCAGACAGCTAGTCCAACTAAACATTTCTTGGGTTGTAGTTCCAGACATCTAGTCCAACTAAACAATCTCTGGGTTGTAGTTCCAGACATCTAGTCCAACTAAACATTTCTTGGGTTGTAGTTCCAGACAGCTAGTCCAACTAAACAATCTCTGGGTTGTAGTTCCAGACAGCTAGTCCAACTAAACATTCCTTGGATTGTAGTTCCAAACAGCTAGTCCAACTAAACAATCTCTGGGTTGTAGTTCCAGACATCTAGTCCAACTAAACATTCTCTGGGTTGTAGTTCCAGACAGCTAGTCCAACTAAACATTCCTTGGATTGTAGTTCCAGACAGCTAGTCCAACTAAACATTCCTTGGATTGTAGTTCCAGACAGCTAGTCCAACTAAACATTCCTTGGATTGTAGTTCCAGACAGCTAGTCCAACTAAACAATCTCTGGGTTGTAGTTCCAGACATCTAGTCCAACTAAACATTCCTTGGATTGTAGTTCCAGACAGCTAGTCCAACTAAACAATCTCTGGGTTGTAGTTCCAGACATCTAGTCCAACTAAACATTCCTTGGATTGTAGTTCCAGACAGCTAGTCCAACTAAACATTCCTTGGATTGTAGTTCCAGACAGCTAGTCCAACTAAACAATCTCTGGGTTGTAGTTCCAGACATCTAGTCCAACTAAACAATCTCTGGGTTGTAGTTCCAGACAGCTAGTCCAACTAAACAATCTCTGGGTTGTAGTTCCAGACAGCTAGTCCAACTAAACATTTCTTGGGTTGTAGTTCCAGACCGCTAGTCCAACTAAACAATCTCTGGGTTGTAGTTCCAGACCCCTATTTCAACTAAACAATCTCTGGGTTGTAGTTCCAGACATCTAGTCCAACTAAACAATCTCTGGGTTGTAGTTCCAGACAGCTAGTCCAACTAAACATTTCTTGGGTTGTAGTTCCAGACCGCTAGTCCAACTAAACAATCTCTGGGTTGTAGTTCCAGACCGCTAGTCCAACTAAACATTCCTTGGGTTGTAGTTCCAGACCGCTAGTCTAACTAAACATTTCTTGGGTTGTAGTTCCAGACCGCTAGTCTAACTAAACATTTCTTGGGTTGTAGTTCCAGACCGCTAGTCCAACTAAATATTTCTTGGGTTGTAGTTCCAGACCGCTAGTCCAACTAAACATTCCTTGGGTTGTAGTTCCAGACCGCTAGTCTAACTAAACATTTCTTGGGTTGTAGTTCCAGACCGCTAGTCTAACTAAACATTTCTTGGGTTGTAGTTCCAGACCGCTAGTCCAACTAAATATTTCTTGGGTTGTAGTTCCAGACCGCTAGTCCAACTAAACATTCCTTGGGTTGTAGTTCCAGACCGCTAGTCCAACTAAACATTTCTTGGGTTGTAGTTCCAGACCGCTAGTCCAACCAAACATTTCTTGGGTTGTAGTTCCAGACCGCTAGTCTAACTAAACATTCCTTGGGTTGTAGTTCCATACCGCTAGTCCAACTAAACATTTCTTGGGATGTAGTTCCAGACCGCTAGTCCAACTAAACATTTCTTGGGTTGTAGTTCCAGACCGCTAGTCCAACTAAACATTCCTTGGGTTGTAGTTCCAGACAGCTAGTCCAACTAAACAATCTCTGGGTTGTAGTTCCAGACCGCTAGTTCAACTAAACATTCCTTGGGTTGTAGTTCCAGACCGCTAGTCCAACTAAACATTTCTTGGGTTGTAGTTCCAGACCGCTAGTCTAACTAAACATTTCTTGGGTTGTAGTTCCAGACCGCTAGTCTAACTAAACATTCCTTGGGTTGTAGTTCCATACCGCTAGTCCAACTAAACATTTCTTGGGTTGTAGTTCCAGACCGCTAGTCCAACTAAACATTTCTTGGGTTGTAGTTCCAGACCGCTAGTCCAACTAAACATTCCTTGGGTTGTAGTTCCAGACAGCTAGTCCAACTAAACATTCCTTGGATTGTAGTTCCAAACAGCTAGTCCAACTAAACAATCTCTGGGTTGTAGTTCCAGACATCTAGTCCAACTAAACATTCTCTGGGTTGTAGTTCCAGACAGCTAGTCCAACTAAACATTCCTTGGATTGTAGTTCCAGACAGCTAGTCCAACTAAACATTCCTTGGATTGTAGTTCCAGACAGCTAGTCCAACTAAACATTCCTTGGATTGTAGTTCCAGACAGCTAGTCCAACTAAACAATCTCTGGGTTGTAGTTCCAGACATCTAGTCCAACTAAACATTCCTTGGATTGTAGTTCCAGACAGCTAGTCCAACTAAACAATCTCTGGGTTGTAGTTCCAGACATCTAGTCCAACTAAACATTCCTTGGATTGTAGTTCCAGACAGCTAGTCCAACTAAACATTCCTTGGATTGTAGTTCCAGACAGCTAGTCCAACTAAACAATCTCTGGGTTGTAGTTCCAGACATCTAGTCCAACTAAACAATCTCTGGGTTGTAGTTCCAGACAGCTAGTCCAACTAAACAATCTCTGGGTTGTAGTTCCAGACAGCTAGTCCAACTAAACATTTCTTGGGTTGTAGTTCCAGACCGATAGTCCAACTAAACAATCTCTGGGTTGTAGTTCCAGACCCCTATTTCAACTAAACAATCTCTGGGTTGTAGTTCCAGACATCTAGTCCAACTAAACAATCTCTGGGTTGTAGTTCCAGACAGCTAGTCCAACTAAACATTTCTTGGGTTGTAGTTCCAGACCGCTAGTCCAACTAAACAATCTCTGGGTTGTAGTTCCAGACCGCTAGTCCAACTAAACATTCCTTGGGTTGTAGTTCCAGACCGCTAGTCTAACTAAACATTTCTTGGGTTGTAGTTCCAGACCGCTAGTCTAACTAAACATTTCTTGGGTTGTAGTTCCAGACCGCTAGTCCAACTAAATATTTCTTGGGTTGTAGTTCCAGACCGCTAGTCCAACTAAACATTCCTTGGGTTGTAGTTCCAGACCGCTAGTCTAACTAAACATTTCTTGGGTTGTAGTTCCAGACCGCTAGTCCAACTAAACATTTCTTGGGTTGTAGTTCCAGACCGCTAGTCCAACTAAATATTTCTTGGGTTGTAGTTCCAGACCGCTAGTCCAACTAAACATTCCTTGGGTTGTAGTTCCAGACTGCTAGTCCAACTAAACATTTCTTGGGTTGTAGTTCCAGACCGCTAGTCCAACTAAACATTTCTTGGGTTGTAGTTCCAGACCGCTAGTCTAACTAAACATTCCTTGGGTTGTAGTTCCATACCGCTAGTCCAACTAAACATTTCTTGGGATGTAGTTCCAGACCGCTAGTCCAACTAAACATTTCTTGGGTTGTAGTTCCAGACCGCTAGTCCAACTAAACATTCCTTGGGTTGTAGTTCCAGACAGCTAGTCCAACTAAACAATCTCTGGGTTGTAGTTCCAGACCGCTAGTTCAACTAAACATTCCTTGGGTTGTAGTTCCAGACCGCTAGTCCAACTAAACATTTCTTGGGTTGTAGTTCCAGACCGCTAGTCCAACTAAACATTTCTTGGGTTGTAGTTCCAGACCGCTAGTCTAACTAAACATTCCTTGGGTTGTAGTTCCATACCGCTAGTCCAACTAAACATTTCTTGGGTTGTAGTTCCAGACCGCTAGTCCAACTAAACATTTCTTGGGTTGTAGTTCCAGACCGCTAGTCCAACTAAACATTCCTTGGGTTGTAGTTCCAGACAGCTAGTCCAACTAAACAATCTCTGGGTTGTAGTTCCAGACAGCTAGTCCAACTAAACATTCCTTGGGTTGTAGTTCCAGACAACTAGTCCAACTAAACATTTCTTGGGTTGTAGTTCCAGACATCTAGTCCAACTAAACAATCTCTGGGTTGTAGTTCCAGACAGCTAGTCCAACTAAACATTCCTTGGGTTGTAGTTCCAGACAGCTAGTCCATCTAAACATTTCTTGGGTTGTAGTTCCAGACTGCTAGTCCAACTAAACATTCCTTGGGTTGTAGTTCCAGACAGCTAGTCCATCTAAACATTTCTTATGTTGAAGCTTCATATAGCCTGTAAAACTAAACATTTGTAGGCGCATTACTTTTTTTATGTAGAGCTAAAATAAAACTCGAACAAACTTATTGTTCAATTAACATTTATTGACACTAGGTCCCTACACACTCATCCTTTAGTTTCTATATAATAATAAGGCTTGTCTTCGAGTCTGAAAATTAATAAGCAATGCAATATTTCCCGTGGATTGCAGCCCCAGCTGTGACCTACATATTTGTCACATCCAGGGCAAGCATTACTATTGTCCCCCCCCCCCCCCGGTCGATTAAGATATTATTTTCGCCGTCTGCGTCTATAATTGGCAGCAAATTTTCATTTGTCTCAAGGTCTCAAATGTGCATCCCGCGGCCTTTGTAAGTGACCTCCAGTTGTCTCGTTCTGAGGCCGCATGCCAGCAGGTGCTCTCTTCTATGTCAGCTAAGGCAAGTTGGCGTGGTTTTACCTTCGAGATTCAGTTTCAATATAGATTTATGTAAAACCACAAGTTGAGTAACAAGATCCTGAACAATGGAAACAATATTTAGATCTTCTTAGAACACTTTTAACACGAAACAATTTATCATTTATTCGACGATGTCATGTCAATGATATACTTTTACTGTAGGATGTGACACATCAATGATTCTATTGCTGACTGAGACATTTCGCTGATTCCGTTGCTGACACATCGGTAATTCAATTGCTGACAGAGACACATTGATGATTCCCTTGCTGTCTGAGACACATCGATGATTCTATTGCTGATTTTTAAAAAAATTAAACTGGTCGACCCGCGGCGTAGCATACGCCGCTATTTAGTAACGGGTGGACATTTCCTGATAGACACAGCTGTCCAAATGGGGTGGGTGCGGGCAAACGACTGTGTGCGCATGCCTGGAGAGCGAGGAAGGCGTGGGTGCGGGCGGGAGGAGGCGGTATTATATATACAGAGTTCTCCCCCACCCCTCTTTTTTTTCTGTGACGCGCTCTCTGTCGCCGCGAAAGTTACGTGGGGCTATTCTAGTCCGATGCAGAAATAAAAGAGTTATCTTTCCATGACTTTTTCATCGAGGGTTAGAGAGTCAGCGTGCGTGCGTGTTCCGCATGGTAGCTCGGATATAGAGAGATAAAATATTGTTGATTTGTTTTAGTTGTAGATCTGTGTTGAAAGTGGTGTGAAGAATGACACAGATAACCATCTGAACAAGTTTAATCGCTTATAAAGTGGAACCGTCTTTAGACTATCACTGTTGACTTGAGAAGTCAGAGAAGGCTTTAGCCAACAATTTCAAATTCAGGTTGTTCACTTTTTAAAAAATAGGTACCCCCCCCCTCCCGTTCTTTCTCTCCCACACCTTTCCAACGAGTCCATACAAGTGATAGGATCATAGCGTATTGAGAAAGCTAAGAGCATAAAAATATTTCTAGGCGCACTGGTTTATTATTGGTTGGGGTGGGGGTCGGAATTTAGCAACTGATTTTTAGCTTTGATTTTGTTTATTTTAGGTGAGATTTTAATACTAAACCATCACTTGCCCCAGCACAGCCATGGGGGTTTTGAGTTTAAAACCACCTACCAGTGTGGTTTTGCAGTTAAACCCCCTTCTTCTGTAAAACAAAACAAAAAAAAATGCAAACGACACTCCCCAAATTCCAATAGCACAGTTAAGGAAGATTTTAATTATAAACCCCCCCAAAATTTACGATAAAACCCCCTCTTCAATATAAAAGGGCAAAATACACACTCAAAGTTCTATGAGTGTAGCCAAATGGGGTTTTGAGTTTAAACCCCCCTTTAGCAGGTTTTAAGCTAAAAAAAATACATCTTCAATATAAAAAAAGGAAAATTACACACCGAAATTCTTTGAGTGTAGCCAATCCAATGGGGGTTTTAAGTTTAACCTCCTCCTCCTCCAGAGGGCTTTTTTTAAAGTTGAAAACCCCTCCAAGTGGTTTTGAGTTTAAAATCCCCCTACATATTTTTTGAGGTTGAAAACCTCTCTCTTCAATAATATTCTAAAGCAAACTACAGTCACCAAATTCTATGAGCGTTGCTAAATGGGGTTTTAAATTAAAAAAAAACAACTCAAGAAATTTTTTTGCTTAATTACCCCAACAGATGATAAAACTTTCCTTTTCGATATAAAATCTTAAATAAATTACAGTCACCTAATTTCAAGAGCGTAGTCAAGAGAAGTTACACATTTCTACCAGTGGCTGAGCCACGTTAATAAAGTGCGGAAATTGAAAAACATTAAATGTGGCTCAACAAAGATGGCTAAGACGGATTTTAGGAGTCAGTTATAGAGAGGTATAAATCAAGGAAGACCTCTGCCGAACATGGAGTCGGTCATTTAGTGTGGTAGTGACAGAGCGTCGTATGCGGTTTGCGGGAAATGTTCGCCGACAAAATGATTTACGCATAATAAGATTTGCGATGACATCCTAGTACAACTTGGCGCCACACTTTCATGGAGGTCCTCAGAGCAGGTGGGAATGAGGCTTCAGACATTTCAGTGACAGTTTTTTGTGGATATATCTTGCCGCCCAATGCGCCTAACGGCACGGGAGGATCTATTCAATATGAATAGTGCAATAGGTTTCATAAATAAACCCTTTTAATAGCTGGATAATGCACTGTAGATACCTCAGAATATGCAATTTGTTCGCTTTCAATACCGTAAATAGTGCTTAGCGACGGGGCTCCGCACCCGCGCTGGGGAAGCCCACGGTGTTCCCCAGACCCCTTCCTACCACGGGCTTTGAAAGGGCGAGAGTCGATATATATATATATTAGCGTGGTGGGGGGGGGGGGTAGAAAAATTCCCCTCGCCCCAAAAAATCCTGGCTACGCCCATGGTATCAATGTTCACTGCTTTTAAATTCCGTTTTATCACATCAAAGTAACGGAGGTGGGGGTGACCAGTTTGTCTTGAGCCAGACGCCAGTCGCCCGTTCAGAATGATAATAACAAAGAGATAATAGTCGTAATAGTAGATATAGAAAATGGATTATTAAGAATCGCTCCTCTTGTGTCCCTTATGTTTGTAATATTTATCATACATCTTTATCACTTAGAATTGTTACAAACTTATGACTAGTGAAATACGAATGTTACGTTTTTATCATACAGTTCTACACAAAGTAAGGATTGATTTAAATATATATTATATTCATATTGCCAACTTGTATATGGGGATTTTTCATTACATGAGCATTTGTTCAGCCAATCCTGCTGAAGTCTGGTTCTCACAAACATGAAAACCTAGAATTGACTCTCTAATTGCTATTTCTTTGGTAATTCTGTGACCGGAGATCACATAAAAAAAAAGAAAAAGCTAATTTGATCAACTTTTGACTTGAGCGCTCTCACCAATAAAAAAGAACAAGGTTACAAAAGACAGTTTGCGTGGAAACACAAACTCAAAATCGGCCCACGAAGTGGTCCACCCAGGCAAGCTTCAATATTTTCAGAAAGAACATCCGAATGAAATTATATCAAAGACAGATGAGAGATAAGAATGCAGAAAGAAGGTTAACAGATCTTGTGTAGTGCCCCAACGATCCCGCAGATCAAAGGATAGGTGAAAGTGAATGTACAGTTAGATGTGAACCTGGCCTAACTAGTTCCCCTTCAGACTTTGTGGTCTATAGAGCAGATGATGTAAAGTTCATGTGTTTTTGTGGCCTACGGTTAACGAGGGTGTCATGTAGCCAGCACAACGACCAACCGCCTTTACTTTTCCCCAACTAATGTCAGGTACCCATTAGATCTGAGTGGACTCAGAGGCGCCCAAAGATTCCATAGTTGAAAATCCCAGTCTTCACCAGGATTCGAACCCGGGACCCCCGGTTCGGAAGCCAAGCGCTTTACCGCTCAGCCACCGCGCCTCACCTGGCCTAACTGATGTCTTATAATTGATCTAATTGTTTTGAAAAGGTTCAATCCTTAAAAAAAAAAAAAAAAATTCCGCAATAAAAAAAAGTTCAGGAAAATGAAGTTTATAAGATTATTATTCGTTTTATATTAGGTCTAACTTATAATGCATACTAATTAGCTTTTTCTCTTAAGAAAACTGCTTGCATAGCTGATTTTAAAAATGAGATTTTTCGCTTTCAGAAAAAAAAAAGTAGCCGTTGCATCAGAACTTTGAATGGTCTAAAATATTGTGATGACGGATTTTCAATATCTTTTGTAGTTTACAAGATCTAAACGGGACGGACTGACAGACGGACAGACATTTCGCACAAAACTAATACCCTTTTTTAACCTTTCGGGGGCCGCTAAAAATGGCTCGGAAAAGTCGGATTGGACTAGCATTTTTGTCAGAACTGCATCGCCCAACCTATTTCGTCTTAAGCCTATGAGGTTTTCTTTCCCTGTCAAATTTCAATATTCATAGCAATTTTAAATAAAGCCTGGTCAGGTCAGAGGTTTTTGTTTAAATATGATGGTGTTAACTTTTTTGTAAGAACTATGAACCAACAAAATACTAAGCATTAGTCAGTGAATGACACTACCTCATGATCCATGCAGACATCTCTCTATCTTCTAAATTTTTGTTATAAGCCTGCTCTCCAGTTCGGTTTCGCCATTCATTGTAATAACACAAGCACGATATCTATGTAACATTCTTTGTGGTTTCTTTTGTTTGCTTAATATTTAATTTTTTGTTTGTTCCGTTTTTTAGATTTCACATACTTTTTTTGTTTTGTTTATTACGTTGTTAACATTTGTTTAAATACAGAAGTCAACAGAACAATGTGATGAACACTTACAGCACTAGTACACACTATCTACTTTGTTGGATCGGATTCAAAAGTTTTAGGAATAAATAAATTATTATTTATTATTAGTAGTAGTATTCAGTTAGGACCAAAGGACCGAGTATTTATCACAAGTGAGGCGTTTGACATGTGAACTATTATTTTAATCTTTTAAATACAGAAAATAACAGAAAGTTTAAGCTTAGAGAAAATTGAATAATTTGCAGATGTGTCAAAATATAATTCATGACCCGTGACCATCAGGACTATCCCTATAGAACTAATTGTTATTGTTGCCCAGCTTCTTTCCTTTTTTCTGTAATACTTATTAATATTTTCTAAACCAAACGCTCTTTCCGCCCTCCTATTAAAACCATCAATGATTTATGAACATACATAGACAAAAAGAAAGGGACGGTCTGTCAACAATAATCCATCTAAACGTACAATTAGGGCTCGCCACCATTACTATAAACCTGATGGAAAAATTATCCTTACATTAAAGTAAACCAAACCGCTGGTGCATTCACTCAAAACTTAAAACACCGGTTGTTTTAAAACTAATATATATAATATACTAAGTTTTGTGCACCGTTAAGGATATTTTTAAGAGAGCTTTTGCAGGTTCTATGTCTCATTATATTTTACATAAATGCAATTTTTTTTCCTTTAGTGTTATACTTAAATTCTCTCGTGGGCCCCAACTGTTCAAAGAGTCATGGGCCCAAGTGCAATCAAGCCCTGTGCACCTTTGTTGCTACGCTAAAGGCTGTGGGCCCCTAATGGTCGTGGGCTGGGTTCATTGAACCCTTCGAACCGTAGATGCTACGCTACTGCTTTAAGCAATAAAACCTATTCTTAGTAACCAAAGATGGTCGTGTGGTATGCGTTCTGGACTGCCGTCTCGATGGTGTAGGACTTAAACCCTGCACGCCGCCATCCGCAGCCATCCTGCGGTAAGTTTGGGCTAGGATGTAATTTTAAAAACAACCTTTATTTCTCTGGGAACACACAAAATATGTTTAGCAAACAAAAGGAAGAAGGTGAATTGTGATTCTGTTCATTGTGTGAAGTGTAAAAGTATTAAAGGTGAATTGTGATTCTGTTCATTGTGTGAAGTGTAAATGTATTAAAGGTGAATTGTGATTCTGTTCATTGTGTGAAGTGTAAAAGTATTAAAGGTGAATTGTGATTCTGTTCATTGTGTGAAGTGTAAAAGTATTAAAGGTGAATTGTGATTCTGTTCATTGTGTGAAGTGTAAAAGTATTAAAGGTGAATTGTGATTCTGTTCATTGTGTGAAGTGTAAAAGTATTAAAGGTGAATTGTGATTCTGTTCATTGTGTGAAGTGTAAAAGTATTAAAGGTGAATTGTGATTCTGTTCATTGTGTGAAGTGTAAAAGTATTAAAGGTGAATTGTGATTCTGTTCATTGTGTGAAGTGTAAAAGTATTAAAGGCGAATTGTGATTCTGTTCATTGTGTGAACTGTAAAAGTATTAAAGGTGAATCGTTTGAAATGTGAATAATGTGAACTAAAACGTTTATGATGATGTGAATGGTTTGGAGTGTGACTTGACTGGAATAATAGATGAATTGTGTGAAATGTGCAATGTCTGACATTGGTGCACATTTAGAGAGAAACATTTTGAAAGTCTGTTCAATACTGAGGTTTGACTGCCAGCAACTGGCAACGAAGTTGAAACAGAAGAATTAAAAACACACTAAAAAAAAAAGACACAACTTTTCAGAAAAACTTTTTTTCGACAACTCAGCAAATCAAACTCGGAATGTGAAGTCTTGTCACTCAAATCTGTCTTCTCTCTCTCTCTCTCTCTCTCTCTCTTCTTCACTTCATTTTTTCTTTCAATTTCCACCTTCTCTACTTTCTTCTTTCCCTTTCTTTTTCTCTTTCTTTAATTCTCTTCTTTGTCTCATTTGCCACTCTTTCTTTCCTTCTCTTTCTGACTCTTTCTTTTCTTCTTTTTCTGACTCTTTCTTTCCTTCTATTTCCGACTCTTTCTTTCCTTCTCTTTCTAACTCTTTCTTTCCTTCTCTTTCTGACTCTTTCTTTTCTTCTCTTTCTGACTCTTTCTTTCCTTCTCTTTCTGACTCTTTCTTTCCTTCTCTTTCTGACTCTTTCTTTCCTTCTCTTTCTGACTCTTTCTTTCCTTCTCTTTCTGACTCTTTCTTTCCTTCTCTTTCTGACTCTTTCTTTCATTCTCTTTCTGTCTCTTTCTTTCCTTCTCTTTCTGACTCGTTTCTTTCTTCTCTTTCTGACTTTTCTTTCCTTCTCTTTCTGACTCTTTCTTTCCTTCTCTTTCTGACTCTTTCTTTCCTTCACTTTCTGACTCTTTCTTTCCTTCCTTCTCTTTCTTTCCTTCTCTTTCTGAGTCTTTCTTTCCTTCTCTTTCCGACTCTTTATTTCCTTCTTTTTTTGACTCTTTCTTTCCTACTCTTTCTAACTCTTTCTTTCCTTCTCTTTTTGACTATTTCTTTTCTTGTCTTTCTGACTCTTTCTTTCCTTCTCTTTCTGACTCTTTCTTTCCTTCTCTTTCTGACTCTTTCTTTCCTTCTCTTTCGGACTCTTTCTTTCCTTCTCTTTCTGACTCTTTCTTTCCTTCTCTGTCTGACTCGTTTCTTTCTTCTCTTTCTGACTTTTTCTTTCCTTCTCTTTTTGACTCTTTCTTTCCTTCTCTTTCTGACTCTTTCTTTCCTTCTCTTTCTGACTCTTTCTTTCCTTCCTTCTCTTTCTTACCTTCTCTTTCTGAGTCTTTCTTTCCTTCTCTTTCCGACTCTTTATTTCCTTCTCTTTTGACTCTTTCTTTCCTTCTCTTTCTAACTCTTTCTTTCCTTCTCTTTTTGACTATTTCTTTTCTTCTCT
This sequence comes from Biomphalaria glabrata, assembly GCF_947242115.1. NCBI lineage: Eukaryota > Metazoa > Mollusca > Gastropoda > Planorbidae > Biomphalaria > Biomphalaria glabrata. The sequence goes on from NC_074726.1 coordinate 13,885,107, forward strand.
TTCTGACTCTTTCTTTCCTTCTCTTTCTGACTCTTTCTTTCCTTCTCTTTCTGACTCTTTCTTTCCTTCTCTTTCTGACTCTTTCTTTCCTTCTATTTCTGACTCTTTCTTTCCTTCTCTTTCTAACTCTTTCTTTCCTTCTCTTTCTTACTCTTTCTTTTCTTCTTTTTCTGACTCTTTCTTTCCTTCTCTATCTGACTCTTTCTTTTCTTCTCTTTCTGACTCTTTCTTTTCTTCTCTTTCTGACTCTTTCTTTCCTTCTCTTTCTGACTCTTTCTTTCCTTCTCTTTCTGACTCTTTCTTTCTGTTTCTTTCTGACTCTTTCTTTTCTTCTCTTTCTGACTCTTTCTTTCCTTCTCTTTCTGACTCTTTCTTTCCTTCTCTTTCTGACTCTTTCTTTCCTTCTTCTTTCTGACTCTTTCTTTCCTTCTCTTTCTGACTCTTTCTTTCCTTCCTTCTCTTTCTTTCCTTCTCTTTCTGAGTCTTTCTTTCCTTCTCTTTCCGACTCTTTATTTCCTTCTCTTTTCGACTCTTTCTTTCCTTCTCTTTCTAACTCTTTCTTTCCTTCTCTTTTTGACTATTTCTTTTCTTCTCTTTCTGACTCTTTCTTTCCTTCTCTTTCTGACTCTTTCTTTCCTTCTCTTTCTGACTCTTTCTTTCCTTCTATTTTTGACTCTTTCTTTCCTTCTCTTTCTGACTCTTTCTTTCCTTCTCTTTCTTTCTTCTATTTTTGACTCTTTCCTTCCTTCTCTTTCTGACTCTTTCTTTCCTTCTCTTTCTGACTCTTTCTTTCCTTCTTTTTCTGACTCTTTCTTTCCTTCTCTTTCTGACTCTTTCTTTCCTTCTCTTTCTGACTCTTTCCTTCCTTCTTTTTCTGACTCTTTCTTTTCTTCTCTTTCTGACTCTTTCTTTCCTTCTCTTTCTGACTCTTTCTTTCCTTCTCTTTCTTTCTTCTATTTCTGACTCTTTCCTTCCTTCTCTTTCTTTCCTTCTCTTTCTGACTCTTTCTTTCCTTCTCTTTCTGACTCTTTCTTTTCTATTTTCTCTAACTTTCTTACTTTCTATCTCTGTTTCACTCGTGCTCATTGCTTGTATGTGATGGCACTAGTCACCCAGTGAGATGCTATTTCTTTCATTATTTATTCATCTGTGTTGTGATGTAGAGATATCGGGTTTCACTTTTGTAATCTACAAGTTTGTCAGATCTATGTCTCTCCCTCCCCGTTGTAACACAAGTGTATGCGTGTGCCTTGGATTCCGCTAGTCGGTGTGTCCCGAATAAGTATAACAGTGTCACTTTTTTCCCCATGTGTTATTTTCTCCCCATGTTTGTGTAAAAGTATATTCCATGTATCATTGTTGATTTTTTTTTACTGTTTATATTTGTTATAAATAAAAACAAAACAATGGGTTATGGATAACATGTAGACTATGGGCTATGCATAATATGTAGATCTTGACCTATGCACAATATTTAGACAATAGGCTATGCATTATGTGCAGACTGTAGGCTATGCAGACTATGACCAATGCATATTATGTAGACTATGGGCTATTCATATATATATATACAACTATAGTCAGTTTTAGGGGCCAATATAAGAAGTAAATATCTAGACTCTGTCTAACAAGTAGGCTTTGGGCTATACATAACAAGTTTGTCATAGGCTCAAGATAAAATGTGGACTATTGCTGAATAACGCCAAGTTAATGCTCAATCTTGATTGAGTTTCTTTCCTTATGGTCTTACAGAACCTCATTTATTCTACGTAGAAGAGACCACAAGAAACGAGCACACGCTTATGTCCTGCTGACCGCATTAACAAACATGAAACCGCTGGCGGGCCGCACATCTTAAGTCTTGATCGATAAGGTCAACGACCTTCATCTGTTGATCACTTTTTCTTTCCACCCAGTCTTTTTATCCTTCGACTATCATTCTTTCCCAACCTTGACCACACTTTTGTCAACAGCTTATTTCTCCACAAGTAGACTAAAATAAACCACTCGTAATATGTTTGTCTTATTAATTAGTTCTTCAGAAAGTTATGTATCACTTAATGTGAAGTATTAGTTCTTCAGAAAGTTATGTATCACTTAATGTGAAGTATTAGTTCTTCAGAAAGTTATGTATCACTTAAAGTGAAGTATTAGTTCTTCAGAAAGTTATGTATCATTTAAAGTGAAGTATTAGTTCTTCAGAAAGTTATGTATCACTTAAAGTGAAGTATTAGTTCTTCAGAAAGTTATGTATCATTTAAAGTGAAGTATTAGTTCTTCAGAAAGTTATGTATCACTTAAAGTGAAGTATTAAATTTAATTATAGTTGCTGGCAGTGTCCTTGTTAAAAAAATCTAAGTAAAATCCTGATAAAGTCAGAGATTTTGTATTGGGAATTTCAGAATATCCTGTCCAGCTCTATTGTGCTGGGGATGTCATGACAACCTGTCCAGCTCTAGTGTTTTGATAAGGTCATGACATCATGCCCTGCTCTGGTGTGTTGAGGATGTCATGACATCCTGTCTTGCTCTAGTGTAATAATAACAATAATAATAATAATTTAATTTATAAAGCACTGTTAACAAACAAAAAATGTAGGCTCAAGGCGCTGTAATAACATTACAAACACAAATACGAGAGCTAAAATGACAAACTAATCTAAAAAAAGTTTCAAACAGGTAGTGTGTTGAGGATATCATGACAACCTGTCCAGCTCTAGTATGCTGAGGATGTCCAGGTCAAGCCCTTGTCTGCTTCACCGAGAAAAATTTAAATTTAGTGGTCATTGTGATGGCCAAATTTGAATCTTTTACACTAATTTCCACAGAAGAAGGCAAATCTTTCTACATCCACCTGCCTAAGGATAAGTCTCTGACACAACTAGTCGCTCAAAGAAGATTCAAAAACTCTCATCTGAATGAGAGAATAAGCAGAAATAGGTGCAGTTAAATAATGAATAACAAAACAAAAATGTCTGACACTGAGGTCCTCCAAAGAGCGGCCTAAAAAGCGGCCTGCGAAATATTCACACAATCCTCATGCAGTTTCAGTTGCGATGTCAATATGGACGGCAGTCTTCGAGCACTGGCGGTTCCAGTTGGAGGAGGTAGGGGCGATCGCCCCCCACTCTTGGTAGACCCCTCCCCTCGAATAGGGGGGCGTGCTGGCGAATTTTAGTAGAGAAATCAGACAATTTGTATTCGAATTCCTTTACTTATTTTGTTCATAATATATACTATTTATTTATATTTTAACCTATTTTTAGATTGAGCCCCCCCCTCTAGTATGTTGGCCAATTTCATTTGGTATGGGGAGGCACTAACGGATCCAGAACTTTGGAGTGGGGGGGGGGATTTTTCTCCAAACCCTAACCCTAACGCCGAGTAAGCCCTAACCCTGTGCATAAACGTGTTTCTCAACCTTCGGCGAAAAAAAAAGTCATGTTGAGGCCTTGGGGGTCTGGGAGAGCGCTGTAAGATTCCCCAGTGGGGTTCGGGGCGGGGCCCCGACGCAAAAAGCGTTTTCTTGCATTTTTCACTGAAGAAACGCATCTTTCTTACATCTACAGCTCATTATTTATCAGTGGGTTTCGCGGCGAAGCCCCGACGCCAAAAGCGATTTCTTGCATTCTTCACTGAAGAAACGCATTCTCCTGACATTTATAGCTCATTATTTATTAGTGGGGTTCGGGGCAAAGCCCCGACGCAAAAAGCATTTTTTTGCATTATTCATTGCATAAACACATTCTCCCTACATCTACAGCTCGTTATTTATCAGTGGGGTTTGGGGCGAGGCCCCGACGGTAAAAGCGTTTTCTTGCATTCTTCACTGAAGAAACGCATTCTCCTGACATGTATAACTCATTATTCATCAGTGGGGTTCGGGTCGAAGCACAATCACGAAAAGCGTTTTTTTTTAATTCTTCACTGAAGAAACGCATTCTCCTGACCTATTCATCCTTTTTAAAAGGACCCTTTGAATAATGTTGAAAAATTTTCTAATATAAATTTTTAGGCCCTTAATACATTGCAAATAAAACCGATTTGTTCCTTGAAAAGATAAGATACGGTTAGATACCCCACATCTTTAGATTAAGGCCTTGAGGATCGCCGCCGAAAAAAAATGATTCGATAAATAATATTCAATAAAATTCAAGTATAAATTGTGAGTTATAGTCCAAAACTTATTTAACTAGAAAAATATCAGATTGAGTAAAGGTTGTAAAAAGGCGATTAGGAAAAAGATATTTGGGTTTAGATTTCATCTCAATCGTGACTCTTATACTGAAAAATTTCGTTTGAATTCTAATTTTTCCAAAGCGATGTCTTTCTTAAAATAATTAAGATAAACTCATGTGAAATTACATAAACTCTGTCTGGAAAGGAGAGGGGGCGATAGAGTGAAAATGTCTAATCCTCATTCCTTTTTATAATTTCTGCTAATGATTGCATTTGGCATTAAAGAATAGGGTTGGGCCGACTCGATATAAGAATTTAATTTTATAGCATGTATAAATTATATTAGTGACATATTTTTTTTTTATTTTGTATTTTCTTAACTATAAAACAAAAAGAAAAAGTATTGGTTTGTCCGATGGGGGGAAGGTGATTGCATGTAACCCTTTTTCATTTTATATTTACTAATGATAAATTTGAGATTAGAGCGTGGTGCGACATAATATACAATGGGTTCACGTAGTTTATATTATATACATATTCAACTAATTTTGTTCACATACAATGATTTCTCCATAAAAATAGGACCGCCCCCTTTCCACACTCAGAGGGCTAGAGTGGGGAGGGCAGTACATGCAATGTCCCCCCTCCCCCCATCCCACCGAGTCGGCAAAAATACCTAAAATACCTAAAGGAGAGCGACATAATATAAAATTTATATATTAATTCAACTAATTTTGTTCACAAACTATGATTTCTCCGAAAGTAGGACCGCCCCCCCCCCCACTTAAAGGTTTTAGGTGGGAAGGGCAGTAGAGGTATTCGCTCCCCACCCCATCGGCAAACAGGGGAACGACATAATATAAAGATCAGTTAAAATATCAATAACAAGTTTTAATCATATAGGCCTAGATATTCAATTGATTCTGTTAGCAAGTTGTGATTTCAACATATAAATTGGACCGCCCCCCCTCTCGAAAGTTTATGGGGGGGGGGGGCGGAATTGATGCAATCGCCCCCTCCCGACCTCACCATATCGACCAACATACTAGAGGGGGGGGGGGCGAAATAATCTAAAAATAGGTTGAAATATAAATAATTAGTATATATTATTAACATAAGTAATAAATTCGTATACAAATTATGTGAATTCAATACTAAATTTCGCCCCTACCGCCCCCCTGGATCCGCCAGTGTGGTGGGGGGGGGGCAATTATATCATTCCCACCCCTTTCCCGACCCTAAACTTTCAATTAGGAAGGACGGTCCAATTTTTTGTAGTAATCACAGTTTGTTAACAGCATTAGTTACATATTTTCTTATTGGTATTTTAACCAATATTCTTGCTATGTCATTCCCCTTCTGGTATGTTGGCCAATTGGGTGGGGTTGGGGGGGGGGGCGATTATATCAACTGTCCTCCCCACCTAAACCCTTTGAGTGGGGGGCGGTCCAATTTTATGGAGAAATCATAGTTTGTGAACAAAATTAGATGAATCTATCTAGTCGGACTAGGCGAAAAAAAAGAGAGGGGGGGGGGGGAGAGAACAAATAGTATACACCCGTCACTAAATACCAGGGCCGGACTTGCCCATGGCGACCAAGAAGTCACGGGAAGAGAATAAGTAATCTACTCTGTATTCAACCGTCACTGAATAGCAGGGCCGGATCTAACCATTGTGGGGCCCAATGCAAAACGGATTTCGCGAGGCCCAGTTTGGGTAGGATACGGATAATAAATGAAAATTAAGAGTTTGCATTAGGAAATATATTCGACTTTGCAGTTTAATCATTCTTTATTACGCACAGAACACGAGCCTTGCGAGTAGCGAAGTCATACAGTATTCTGTTTTCTACATAGATCACGCTCAATAGCAAGAATTACCAAATGTTTCAATCTATCTTTGAGAATTGTTGACCTCAAGTAATTCTTCATTAGTTTGAGGCGCGAGAAGCTTCTTTCACTAGATTCCACAATTACGGGTATTGCATAATGCCGTTTTTTTTCATTGCGCGTAGGATATGCGTTTTCCATATTGAATGACACCCCAAAATGACAATTTTTATCTATATAGTTCTGGAGATTTGTATGAGTTTTCTAAAGATTTTAATAATTTCCGGCCATTTCCAGGACTTTTTCGTATATTTTGCAATTTCAGGAGATTTTCAGGAGCTCCTGGTAAATCGACACGAGGGCGCGGGAAGAAATCTATTATAAGTTTTAAAATGGTTAAATTTAATAATGTATACACCTAGAATTAGCGCATGTCTTCTGAAAGTGTGGGGTTAGATGATTGCCTTTACTGCCTTCCGCACTCTAGCCCTTTGAGTGTGTGTGGGGGGGGGGAGGTCACAGTTTTAAGCCTTAATCATAGTGTGTGAACATAATTAGTTGAATTACTATAGAATGTAAGCTACTTATTGATATTTAAACTCATTGGTATATTATGACGCACTAATCGCACTCTAATCTCAAATTAAATCATTAGCAAATATAAAATGAAAGCGGATTGTAGCTGGTGGAAGGGGCGATAGCACCCCCCTGTCGGACAGACCAATACTTTTTCTTTTGTATTTTGTTAAGAAATTATTTTTTTTTTACAAAATATTTGTCAATAATATAGGTTTTATATGATAGGAATTACATTCGTATATCGAGCTATAATGTATTTCCGAAACGTCTGTTGCCATAATATGCAAAATGTCTGCCGTTATTATGTATATTTCAAAACTTCTGTCGTTATAATTTATTTCCGAAACTGTCGTTATTGTGTATTTCCGAAATGTCTGTCGCCATAATATCCAAAATGTCTGCCGTTATTATGTATATCCAAAACTTCTGTCGTTATAATTTATTTCGAAACTCTGTCGTTATTGTGTATTTCCGAAATGTCTGTCGCTATATTGGATAACCTAATCGTATGTCGCTATAATTTATTTCTGAAACCTTTGTCCCTATAATGTATTTCCAAAACGACTGTCGCTATAATGTATTTCGCTTAAATGTACTGCTGAAAGGTGTGTTATTATAATGTATTTAAGGGTTTGAAGAGCCGAAAAAGAAAATTAAGACGCTGTCTAAGCCTTAGTTTTTCAATCACTTGTCCCTCGGACGGCGAAGCAAAACGATGTCCGATGGCGCAACTCCGTGGGGAGGGGGGCAGGAGAGAAGGAAGGGAGCGTGTGAGCAGAAGGCAAGTCTTAGGTCATTCTCAGGGTAGTCTTCCCCGCCACTCGCTCGATTAGGCTTACCTAGCCACAAGCTAACCATGTTATCTATAAAGATTGCGCCCTACATCGCAAAACGAATGCGCCAAATGGTTATTCTTGGCGTCTGTACATACATTTGTCACTTTAACTGTTTTTTTTAAAGATTACGACTACGAAACTGTGTTCGATGCAAAAATAATTTTTTTTTAAGTTGCAGTAAATGCATATGAAGAAGTCACTCCTCGTCTGAGTCATTCGCAGTGGTCCGTGTTTTACTCGAGTATTTCGTATTCAGCTAATTTATTCATCAGCTTTGACAGCAAGAATAATTACAAGCAAAGTATTTTCTCAGGAATAAAATGACTGGAATAAACTATTTCGAATGTATTAATAAAATTTCCCTTTTCAGACCTTGAGATCTATAGGGCCGATAATGTGAAGGTCATCTGTTGCTGTGGCCAACTGTTAACGAGGGTGTCATGTGACCAGCACAACGACCAACCACGTTACTTTTCCCCAACTAATGTCAGTTTCCCATCAGAGGAGCCCTAAATATCCCGAAATTAAAATACCAGTCCTAATTAGGATTCGAACCCGGTACCCCGGTTTGGAGGCCATGCGCTTTGCCCCCCCCCCTTTTTTTCCCCTCAGTTGTGTAACTCGTAGCACTTGACCTATATAGGGGAAGTAAACCTTTGAGGAATTATGGGCACGACATGGCCTAAATTGTGCCAAGTTGCCGAAAATCCAAATCCAAAAGTAGCTTTTGCAAACCTCATTTTGACGTAGACAACTCTGCTACACATTAGATTCCCTTTCAGAACTTGTGGTCTATTGGGCAGATAATGTAAAGGTCATCTCTTTCTGTGGCATACGTTTAACAATGTGGCCAGCACAACAATTAGGCTACCGAAGAACCCGAAATTGAAAGAAATCAGTCTTCACTAGCATTCGAACCCGAGACCCCGGTTCGGAAGCCAAACGCTCAGCCACCGCGCCTCCCCTGCTACACATTAGAGAAAGTATTTATCCTGAATGCAAACTGGGGACCTTCGTCCTAGTAGCTAATCTCTCCCCTTCTTAAGCCAGTATGTTTCTTGGTAGTTGTGTGAGTAGACGTGAGTGTTTGTGCAGTGGAATGTTCTATCCGTATTCTTAAAATACACAACTCTTGGCACTGAGTCTGGAAATTCATTATAAGACATGACGTCTTTACAAGCTACTTTAAAAAAGAGATATTCTCTCTTTTCTTTTTTGTCTCTCTTTTCTTGTTCTCTGCGTTCCTCCACGACCCGCCCCCTGTCTGTAATGTCAATCTCACTCTTGGATGTTTGGTTGCTCTAGTGCAGGTCTATGGGTGCATCCAATCATACGCATACTTATTTCATCAGTGATTCTTGAGGCTTTGCCCCCATAGTGGCGGCCTTGATCGAAAGCAGGCTTAGGTGTGTACAAAATAATTTCAGCAGAGGTTTTAGACTTCGAAAAATCTGTGCCACATTGACCTAGTAAACTGGGTGTTTGGTTGGTGCTCTTCTGTGTGCTCATCAAATAGGTGAACAGTGGTTCTAGTCTTAGAAAAGCTGGGCCACAATGTGTATGACTCAGCGCTCTATGTTTTGACACTTTTACTCTAAGATAAATATTTAATTTTGAGCAGATGCATGTCTGGATCAACTTAACGCATCAGCGACTATCGTAAAGGAAAGTTCATGTGGCCAGCACATCGACCAACATTCTTTACTTTCCCCAACTAAATTAAGGTACCCATTAGAGTTGGGTGGACTCAAGGGCGCCCTAAAAATCCCGAAACTCAAAATACCAGTCTTCGCCTTGATTCGAACCCAGGACCCCAGGTTCAGAAGTCGAGCACTAAATCACTCAGCCACCGCTTTCTCCATAATAGTTTATCGGATAACAATTAATAACACGTTCAAGTGATGAAGCTGTTATTGGGTCACATGGGCCACTGGGCCATAAGGGCCAAACGTCCCAAACAAACGTTAGATATCTCTTCTGCAATCAAACATAAGTCAAAATAGTGAAATCAGCTGTAAAGATATTTTTGTTTGTAAATTAAATGAAGGAAAAAGAAAACTTAAAATATTAGAGTAGATTAGACTAGAGTAGATTAGACTAGAGTAGATTAGACTAGAGTAGATTAGACTAGAGTAGATTAGACTAGAGAAAATTAGACTAGAGTAGATTAAACTAGCGTACCTTAGACTAGAGTAAATTAGACTAGATTAGATTAGAGTAGATTAGACTAGAGTAGATTAGACTAGAGTAAATTAGACTAGAGTAGATTAAACTAGAGTACCTTAGACTAGAGTAAATTAGACTAGATTAGATTAGAGTAGATTAGACTAGAGTAGATTAGACTAGAGTAAATTAGACTAGAGTAGATTAGACTTGAGTAGATTAAACTAGAGTAGATTAGACTATAGTAGATTAGACTAGAGTAGATTAGACTAGAGTAGATTAAACAAGATAAGACTAGATTAAATTAAACTGGATTAGATTAGATTACACTAGATTGGATTAGACAAGATTAAATAATAATAATTATAATTATAGCTTTTATATAGCGCTACTTTTATGCTTAAAGCATGCTCAGAGCGCTTTGGTCCAATCTCATTTGTGGAGAAGGCTTTCCGTGCTGCCTTTAGGCGCTCAGTAAACACTTTAAATATTGTCAGCCTGTTGGTTAGCTTTGCAGTTCGAACTGTCCTTACGATGGTTCCGAGTTCAATTTCTGACAAACTCTGTTCAGGAATCATGAAACAAAAGCCCATATTTTTTATACAATTTATAAAACCCATTAAAAATATTTAGTCGATATAAATATTTTAGTCTTATAAGTTTCCTATTTACTTAATGTAATTAGTCTAATACTTCACTAAGAAAAAAGATAAAAAGGATTTTTAAAAAAATGAATTTTATTAGAGCATGTGAGTCCATGTTTGTCACTGTGCATCCGCGGTGATTTTGAATCTGCCATTTTTGTATTTAATAATTTATTTTTCGAATTTCGAATTATAGTTGAAAAAGATTTTACAGCCTTTAAAAAGTAACATTTTCTTAGTTATGTATATACATATATATATAATGTAAATATTCATTTCACATAGTTATTTTGTTTTTGGTTTATTCTTTGAAAGTGTTTATTCTAGTACATTAACTGCCTTTTAACTCCTCCCCCCCCCCTCAACCCTTCCATCCCCCCCCCCCCCCCCGGCTTAGCAATGGCTTTTCGAGCAATGAAAGAAGTCTTTAATATTAAGAGTCAGAAGTATCGTATTTCACGTGAAAGTTGTCAACTGCCCTGGTCAGAAAGAGATTGCATCAATAACCTCACACGTTCAATGGGGACAAAAAACAACAACATTAATAGTGGGAAAGAAACAGATTGTTTACAAACGAAACAAAACCTGACACGTGTTTTCCCTTGTAACTCATACCACATTTCATACCACATTTCATACCACATTTCATACCACATTTTCTGAGCGGTTTCATTGTTCATTATTTACAAAGGTTTATCTTTCTATTATCAACAAACATTGCTTCAGACATGAATATCATTATGTGCTAAAACCGTTAAGATGACGTCTTGGGATGAAGAACTCCATTTTGAACTTGGGACCAACGTGACAGCAGCAATTACAACTTGGCCAGCCATAACGTCAAACATATGATGCTGTTACGTACGACATATATATATATATGTAGCATTTTACGTCTCGTGAGACCCTTCTTTTTCCATCTACTCCTATTCTATTCTCAATTCTCATGTGACTAAAGAGGTTAATCCTGATAAACAGATACGGTCACAGGTTGGGCTTCTGTAATCAATGGTAAATCATTTTCTATTTTGTTTAACCAAAATCGTAGAGTTATTGCTTCGTGCGTTTAGAGATGTCATTGTCTGTCCATAGCTATGAACTAGATCGTGTATTGCACTGATAATTGCACACACATACAAAAAGGTTTCGGATGACAGCGTATTGTATACAGAATGGTTCTCTACATCTTGTATTCACTAGATCTTGTATTCACTAGATCTTGTATTCACTAGATAATATAACAATACAGAGAAGACAGTCAAATTTTAGAGTTTTTTTCTCTCTGACTTTCGATATACGAGAATGTCATATGGACAGGCCAGTGACATGTTCCCAAGTATCTGGTATTCAGAGCTGCGGGAACAAAGGACAGTCTTAAATTTCTATTGATATACACATGACTTCATTTGCCATTGTTTCAACGTCTTTATCTCTTTCTTTTATTTCACCATTCTCTCTCTCTCTCTCTCTCTCTTCCTTCTTTTTCTTTACATAATTATAAGATTTAAATCTATCTATCTATCTATCTATCTATCTATCTATCTATCTATCTATCTGTCTGTCTGTCTGTCTGTCTGTCTGTCTGACATATATAAATCGTGTGAAGTACGCAGAAAGGGGTAAGGGCATTATAGTGCTCGCAGTCCAAGAACACACTTATTTTTCTCTAGGACTACAGCTGATGAGCCAATAAAGTGTAAGTGCACTCTAGTTGTTGTGGGCCGTTTGATCGAAGGATGAATGAAAGAGACCCAGAAAAGTGTGTGGTTTGGAAAAAAGGTGGTGGTGGGGGGCCTTTTATTGCTGACCGCCCTATTTCAGGTTGAACATATAAAAAAAAAGAACAACAAAAATATCAACCATTTCAACAGTAATGACAATCAGTGAGTAGTTTGACCTTTTTTTTTCCTGTCAGAAATTAAAACCAAAAACACTTTTCTCATTCTGATCAAACGTAGTCTCCCCCCCCCCCCCCCGATGACACACTTATGAATATATTACTTTCTCTTCACTAGTAACAACGTAGTCAATAAATTAACCCGTATTTACGTCGCTTCATTCACGGTTATCCCGCAGACCTATCTATATATTTCTATAATATACATGCAGACAGATGCCTGCAAGAAATCCTTCCTGTCAACACATCCCCCCCCCTCTCCCTGTCTCATGTGTGCAGTTCAATCTGTGTATGTAAACTAATTACCTAGACTCTAATCAATTGCCATCTTTATTAGAATTCCTCATCTTTTCACGCGCACATCAATTATGATCCGTTCGTAAATAGCGATCTCAATGAGGCCACGGAGAGGGCGGCGATTGTGTGTGGTAGATTGTTCCTCCGTCTTTCTTCAATCTTTGTTTTTAATCTCGATACCGAAAACTTGAAATAAAAAAAATTAAAAAAAGACACCAGTCAAGAGTTTCGAGAGTGTAAGAATATGTGGGTAGGCAATTCAATTCAAGGTGGGTCCACTAAGGGGGGGGGGGTCTCTTACCCCTCCTCAAAAAAAAAAAGAGAGAGATGAGAGAAAGTAAATTGAGAGAAAGAGAGAGAGAGAGAGAGAGAGAGAACACTCAATTAGCTAAGACTCGCGCCACATTGCCGTGGTGTAAATGATCTCTCTGCACGTGCTACTTCGCGTGCTGAACTATTTTTCGTCCCGATCGTTTCAACATGTTGCCAGCTATCCCAGTGTTTAGAAGTAATTTGGTCGCCCGTTTGACAGAATCGAGAATTATTGCGTTATCTGTTGGAGACAGTTTGCTCATTGTCTACACCTACTACGTAATGTATGATAAGACCAAATGAAGCCCGCTATAGAGTGACGGGCGATGCATACTCAGGTTATAGGTGGAAACATAAACAAACAACTTTAAAGTATTTAAACGAAACAAGATCTACTAAGTGAAGAAAAATAAAGTTCCCCCTTTCAGACTTTGGGATTAACGAGGGTAACATGTTGTCGGAACAATGACCAAGCGACTTTCCACAACTAATGTCAGGTACCAGAGCTGGGTAGACTAAGGGGCGTCTTAAAAATCCTCCTTCCAAAAAAAAAAAAAAAAACTGTTCATGTAGATATTTATCCCACAACTAATTTAGGGCTCAAGTTGAAAATTGCACACAATTATTTCTTATACCTGACAAAAGAAGAATCAAGACCAAAAAAAAACCCCTAATTAGTCATTAAATTATTGATAATTAATTATTTTATTTGATGTCGAACAAGGAAAAGAAATCGTACCTGAGAGATGTTGTGGTATAAGTTGAATTCGTCCCCCTCTGGACTAGGCTTGAGAGAACAACTTTTGTATGCATTAAAAAGCTATCACGGCAATATTCACACAGTTTCTTCCGCCCCCCCTCTTTTTTTCCCAACTGGTCAAGACAAGTGATAGGATCATAGCGCATTGAGAAAACAAAAACGATTCCTAAACATATTTCTAATCGCAGAGATTTATTATTGTTAGTCTAGATCTTTTAGAAATTTAATCCCATGACTGATCCAAACTATTTGATACTATTGCACTTCATATAAAGCTTTTGTTATATTTTCTTGTTTGTTTCTTTTTCTGTTTTGTTGTTTATTCCCTGTCCTAGAGCAGTCTAACGTTCTAGTGGTACCTGAAAGGTGGTGGTGAAAGATTCTCGTTTTGAAAAGCCTGATAAAAAAAAAAAACGAGCACATATTATTCTTAGTTTTATTAGATGTTCTTTTCTTAAAACAAAAAGCTTACATCAACTCACTATGTATGTCTGTCCGTTTGTCTGTACGTCTGTCTGTACGTCTGTCTGTCCGTCTGTTTGTCTGTCCGTCTGTCTGTTAACATTTTGGTACACCTTATTTCTTACTCGACTCGCTCATTCTCGGATCAAGTTGAAACTTTACACAGTTATTTGTTGTATCTAACAAAACTTGCGTCAGTAAAAAAATTAACCTATTTTTTAATTAATTATCGGTAATTAATTATTTTGTTTGGTATCGAAAAGGGGAAAGAAATGCTATTTGTTGAGAGATGTGTCTGTATATGTGGAATTATTTCCATTATTACGTTTTGTACACGTTTTTTTCTCCCACTTCCCATTTTCGGTTTATAATTGAAATTTTGCAGACATATTTATATTCAATGACAATACATGAATTAGTTAACCAATTAATGGTTATATAAATAGGAGCTTATTCCTACAGTATTGAGATATATGTCAGTGATTTTGCTGTTTTTATACGTTTATTTGAAAAAAAAACATTTTTTTCTAAATACGTATTTCTTTTTGATTACTGAGGGGGGAGGGGGGAGAGGACAAGAGAGTGATATAAGAGTACATTAGTATGGGCGTAGCCAGGAATGTTTTTCAGGGGCGTGTTGTGTGAATTTATTTCTTCTTCTCTTCTTTTTATTACCACATCACAGCAGAGGCAAACAAATGAAACTGTGTCTTTGTCTCACAGAGACTTCTGCTTACTCTTTGACCTCTAGCTCACCTTTCTGTACCTAGTTTTTTTTAGTTAAGTCTCTCTTGGCTCTTGGTAAATCTCATATGACCTGTGCGTAGACCTCATTGGAGATGCACTTGAGATTTTATTTTTAATTACTTCCTCAATAATCTTTTGTTTTCTTTTTGATGGGAGAAAAATGATCGAATTAGATACAGTTTTTATGCTGCAGAGAGAGAGAGGGGAGAGAGAGAGGAGAGAGAGAGAGGAGAGGGATAGAGGGAGAGGAGAGAGAGAGGAGAGAAAATGAGAGGGGGGATAAAGAGCCAGAGAGAAGTAAAGAGAGAAAATGTCAGTCTGTAGAAAAGGAGAGCGAGAGAGAAAGAAACAGAGAGAGAAGAAGAGAGGAAATTACAGGCTGAAGAAGATAGGTGGGAGTAAGAAGTGAGAGATGAAGAGATAAAAGAGAGCTGTGGAGAAACAAAATGAGACATAAAGAACATGAAAGAGGAAGATATCACGTGATTATCTCTAAGTTGAACTGAGAGGTGGGAAAATGGAGTAAAGAGAGAGAGAGAGAGAGAGAACAGAGGTGGGGTGACAGATAAGGAGAGAAAGATAAGCCATGAAAGAGAAAGTGTGTCAGTTTAAAGCTGGAGGTGGAGAGAGAGATGTGAGAAAAAAGTGAAAATTATGAAAAGAAGAAAGTTCCAAGGAAAACGTTGGTAACATACTGTGAAGAGAGAGAGAGAGAGAGATAGAGAGAGCAAGAGAGAGAGTTTGATGAGATGGATGAGCATAGAAAGAGAGAGAGAGAGAGATGAACATAGAGAGAGAAAGAGAGAGAGAGCAAATGGTGTAGAAATTAAAGAAAGTGATAGCTGGATGAAAAGTACTAAGAAAAAAAAGAGTGACTAAAAAGAAGAAAACGACTGTAACAGTACATAGTCATATCTTCCTCTAAAGAAGTAACCGTCCAACAAGCGCAATATGTTTATTATTTGTCTAACTTACTGTAGAAGGCAAGCAGTACACTTTCTAACTCCTATTGCCACATTCTGTTCACTTCTTTGCTGTCAGATTTATAGCTGTAGCCAAGTGTTCAGAAAGATTTCTCTAATCGCTGCCTGAGTTTTGGAAAGTTTTGCTATAAATGTCTCCTCATCCCGTTTTCCTAGCATTTCGAAATAATTATAACAGATTCTTTGAAAGCACCAGTTTATCTCTCAGTTTATCTCTCAGTTTATCTCTCAGTTTATCTATCAGTTTATCTATCAGTTTATCTATCAGTTTATCTCTGTTTATCTCTCAGTCCTACCGAGATTACAAAAAACTAAAAGCATAAAATCATCAAATAACTAAAAAACAACCCAATAGTTAATCAACATTTCCTTATTCTGTACACCGGATACACCAAACAAAATTACTATTTATTAGCCTCTATGTATGAAAATCTACAATAACATCATCCATTCCAAATTACTGCTTTATTACATCGCCCAGGCCATATTATTATATATTGCTTCATTAGATTTTCCAGACCATATTATTACTTTATAACATCGTCCAGACCATAGTATTACTTCTCTAAATCGTCCAGACCATATTATTATTTCTCTAAATCGTCCAGGCCATATTATTGTTTCTCTAAATCGTCCAGGCCATATTATTGTTTCTCTAAATCGTCCAGACCATATTATTATTTCTCTAAATCGTCCAGGCCATATTATCGCTTCTCTAAATCGTCCAGACCATATTATTATTTCTCTAAATCGTCCAGGCCATATTATCGCTTCTCTAAATCGTCCAGACCATATTATTGTTTCTCTAAATCGTCCAGGCCATATTATTGTTTCTCTAAATCGTCCAAGCCTTATTATTGTTTCTCTAAATCGTCCAGACCATATTATTGTTTCTCTAAATCGTCCAGGCCATATTATTGTTTCTCTAAATCGTCCAGGCCATATTATTGTTTCTCTAAATCGTCCAGGCCATATTATTGTTTCTCTAAATCGTCCAGGCCATATTATTGTTTCTCTAAATCGTCCAGACCATATTATTGTTTCTCTAAATCGTCAGGACCATATTATTGTTTCTCTAAATCGTCCAGACCATATTATTGTTTCTCTAAATCGTCCAGGCCATATTATTGTTTCTCTAAATCGTCCAGACCATATTATTGTTTCTCTAAATCGTCAGGACCATATTATTGTTTCTCTAAATCGTCCAGAACATATTATTGTTTCTCTAAATCGTCCAGACCATATTATTGTTTCTCTAAATCGTCCAGGCCATATCATTGCTTCCTTACATCGTAAAGGCCATATCATTGCTTCCTTACATCGTAAAGGCCATATCATTGCTTCCTTACATCGTAAAGGCCATATCATTGCTTCCTTACATCGTAAAGGCCATATCATTGATTCCTTACATCGTAAAGGCCATATCATTGCTTCCTTACATCGTAAAGGCCATATCATTGATTCCTTACATCGTAAAGGCCATATCATTGCTTCCTTACATCGTAAAGGCCATATCATTGCTTCCTTACATCGTAAAGGCCATATTATTTTATCCTTACATCGTAAAGGCCATATTATTTTATCCTTACATCGTCCAGGCCATATCATTGCTTCCTTACATCGTAAAGGCCATATCATTGCTTCCTTACACCGTAAAGGCCATATCATTGCTTCCTTACATCGTAAAGGCCATATCATTGCTTTCTTACATCGTAAAGGCCATATTATTTTATCCTTACATTGTAAAGGCCGTGCAATTTCTTCCTTACATCGTAAAGGCCATATCATTGCTTCCTTACAACGTCCAGGCCGTGCCATTTCTTCCTTACATCGTAAAGGCCATATCATTGCTTCCTTACATCGTAAAGGCCATATTATTTTATCCTTACATCGTAAAGGCCATATTATTTTATCCTTACATCGTAAAGGCCATATCATTGCTTCCTTACATCGTAAAGGCCATATCATTGCTTCCTTACATCGTAAAGGCCATATTATTTTATCCTTACATCGTAAAGGCCATATTATTTTATCCTTACATCGTCCAGGCCATATCATTGCTTCCTTACATAGTAAAGGCCATATCATTGCTTCCTTACATCGTAAAGGCCATATCATTGCTTCCTTACATCGTAAAGGCCATATCATTGCTTTCTTACATCGTAAAGGCCATATTATTTTATCCTTACATCGTAAAGGCTATATTATTTTATCCTTACATCGTAAAGGCTATATTATTTTATCCCTACATCGTAAAGGCCATATTATTTTATCCTTACATCGTAAAGGCTATATTATTTTATCCCTACATCGTAAAGGCCATATCATTGCTTCCTTACATCGTAAAGGCCATATCATTGCTTCCTTACATCGTAAAGGCCATATCATTGCTTCCTTACATCGTAAAGGCCATATTATTTTATCCTTACATCGTCCAGGACATATCATTGCTTCCTTACATCGTAAAGGCCATATCATTGCTTCCTTACATCGTAAAGGCCATATTATTTTATCCTTACATCGTAAAGGCCATATTATTTTATCCCTACATCGTAAAGGCGATATCATTGCTTCCTTACATCGTAAAGGCCATATCATTGCTTTCTTACATCGTAAAGGCCATATTATTTTATCCTTACATCGTAAAGGCCGTGCCATTTCTTCCTTACATCGTAAAGGCCATATCATTGCTTCCTTACATCGTCCAGGCCGTGCCATTTCTTCCTTACATCGTAAAGGCCATATCATTGCTTCCTTACATCGTAAAGGCCATATTATTTTATCCTTACATCGTAAAGGCCATATTATTTTATCCTTACATCGTAAAGGCCATATCATTGCTTCCTTACATCGTAAAGGCCATATCATTGCTTCCTTACATCGTAAAGGCCATATTATTTTATCCTTACATCGTAAAGGCCATATTATTTTATCCTTACATCGTCCAGGCCATATCATTGCTTCCTTACATCGTAAAGGCCATATCATTGCTTCCTTACATCGTAAAAGCCATATCATTGCTTCCTTACATCGTAAAGGCCATATCATTGCTTTCTTACATCGTAAAGGCCATATTATTTTATCCTTACATCGTAAAGGCTATATTATTTTATCCTTACATCGTAAAGGCTATATTATTTTATCCCTACATCGTAAAGGCCATATTATTTTATCCTTACATCGTAAAGGCTATATTATTTTATCCCTACATTGTAAAGGCCATATCATTGCTTCCTTACATCGTAAAGGCCATATCATTGCTTCCTTACATCGTAAAGGCCATATTATTTTATCCTTACATCGTAAAGGCCATATTATTTTATCCTTACATCGTCCAGGCCATATCATTGCTTCCTCACATCGTAAAGGCCATATCATTGCTTCCTTACATCGTAAAGGCCATGTCATTGCTTTCTTACATCGTTAAGGCCATATCATTGCTTCCTTACATCGTAAAGGCCATATTATTTTATCCTTACATCGTAAAGGCCATATTATTTTATCCCTACATCGTAAAGGCGATATCATTGCTTCCTTACATCGTAAAGGCCATATCATTGCTTCCTTACATCGTAAAGGCCATATCATTGCTTCCTTACATCGTAAAGGCCATATTATTTTATCCTTACATCGTCCAGGCCATATCATTGCTTCCTTACATCGTAAAGGCCATATCATTGCTTCCTTACATCGTAAAGGCCATATCATTGCTTTCTTACATCGTAAAGGCCATATCATTGCTTCCTTACATCGTAAAGGCCATATTATTGCTTCCTTACATCGTAAAGGCCATATCATTGCTTCCTTACATCGTAAAGGCCATATTATTTTATCCTTACATCGTAAAGGCCATATCATTGCTTCCTTACATCGTAAAGGCCATATCATTGCTTCCTTACATCGTAAAGGCCATATTATTTTATCCTTACATCGTAAAGGCCATATTATTTTATCCTTACATCGTCCAGGCCATATCATTGCTTCCTTACATCGTAAAGGCCATATCATTGCTTCCTTACATCGTAAAAGCCATATCATTGCTTCCTTACATCGTAAAGGCCATATCATTGCTTTCTTACATCGTAAAGGCCATATTATTTTATCCTTACATCGTAAAGGCTATATTATTTTATCCTTACATCGTAAAGGCTATATTATTTTATCCCTACATTGTAAAGGCCATATCATTGCTTCCTTACATCGTAAAGGCCATATCATTGCTTCCTTACATCGTAAAGGCCATATTATTTTATCCTTACATCGTAAAGGCCATATTATTTTATCCTTACATCGTCCAGGCCATATCATTGCTTCCTCACATCGTAAAGGCCATATCATTGCTTCCTTACATCGTAAAGGCCATATCATTGCTTCCTTACATCGTAAAGGCCATATCATTGCTTTCTTACATCGTAAAGGCCATATCATTGCTTCCTTACATCGTAAAGGCCATATCATTGCTTCCTTACATCGTAAAGGCCATATTATTTTATCCCTACATCGTAAAGGCGATATCATTGCTTCCTTACATCGTAAAGGCCATATCATTGCTTCCTTACATCGTAAAGGCCATATCATTGCTTCCTTACATCGTAAAGGCCATATTATTTTATCCTTAAATCGTAAAGGCCATATTATTTTATCCTTACATCGTCCAGGCCATATCATTGCTTCCTTACATCGTAAAGGCCATGTCATTGCTTTCTTACATCGTAAAGGCCATATCATTGCTTCCTTACATCGTAAAGGCCATATTATTTTATCCTTACATCGTAAAGGCCATATTATTTTATCCCTACATCGTAAAGGCGATATCATTGCTTCCTTACATCGTAAAGGGCATATCATTGCTTCCTTACATCGTAAAGGCCATATCATTGCTTCCTTACATCGTAAAGGCCATATTATTTTATCCTTACATCGTCCAGGCCATATCATTGCTTCCTTACATCGTAAAGGCCATATTATTTTATCCTTACATCGTAAAGGCCATATTATTTTATCCCTACATCGTAAAGGCGATATCATTGCTTCCTTACATCGTAAAGGCCATATCATTGCTTCCTTACATCGTAAAGGCCATATCATTGCTTCCTTACATCGTAAAGGCCATATCATTGCTTTCTTACATCGTAAAGGCCATATCATTGCTTCCTTACATCGTAAAGGCCATATTATTTTATCCTTACATCGTAAAGGCCATATTATTTTATCCCTACATCGTAAAGGCGATATCATTGCTTCCTTACATCGTAAAGGCCATATCATTGCTTCCTTACATCGTAAAGGCCATATCATTGCTTCCTTACATCGTAAAGGCCATATTATTTTACCCTTACATCGTAAAGGCCATATTATTTTATCCTTACATCGTCCAGGCCATATCATTGCTTCCTTACATCGTAAAGGCCATGTCATTGCTTTCTTACATCGTAAAGGCCATATCATTGCTTCCTTACATCGTAAAGGCCATATTATTTTATCCTTACATCGTAAAGGCCATATTATTTTATCCCTACATCGTAAAGGCGATATCATTGTTTCCTTACATCGTAAAGGCCATATCATTGCTTCCTTACATCGTAAAGGCCATATCATTGCTTCCTTACATCGTAAAGGCCATATTATTTTATCCTTACATCGTCCAGGCCATATCATTGCTTCCTTACATCGTAAAGGCCATATCATTGCTTTCTTACATCGTAAAGGCCATATCATTGCTTCCTTACATCGTAAAGGCCATATTATTGCTTCCTTACATCGTAAAGGCCATATTATTTTATCCTTACATCGTAAAGGCCATTTTATTTTATCCCTACATCGTAAAGGCGATATCATTGCTTCCTTACATCGTAAAGGCCATATCATTGCTTCCTTACATCGTAAAGGCCATATTATTTTATCCTTACATCGTAAAGGCCATATTATTTTATCCTTACATCGTCCAGGCCATATCATTGCTTCCTTACATCGTAAAGGCCATGTCAATGCTTTCTTACATCGTAAAGGCCATATCATTGCTTCCTTACATCGTAAAGGCCATATTATTTTATCCTTACATCGTAAAGGCCATATCATTGCTTCCTTACATCGTAAAGGCCATATCATTGCTTCCTTACATCGTAAAGGCCATATTATTTTATCCTTACATCGTAAAGGCCATATTATTTTATCCTTACATCGTCCAGGCCATATCATTGCTTCCTTACATCGTAAAGGCCATATCATTGCTTCCTTACATCGTAAAAGCCATATCATTGCTTCCTTACATCGTAAAGGCCATATCATTGCTTTCTTACATCGTAAAGGCCATATTATTTTATCCTTACATCGTAAAGGCTATATTATTTTATCCTTACATCGTAAAGGCTATATTATTTTATCCCTACATTGTAAAGGCCATATCATTGCTTCCTTACATCGTAAAGGCCATATCATTGCTTCCTTACATCGTAAAGGCCATATTATTTTATCCTTACATCGTAAAGGCCATATTATTTTATCCTTACATCGTCCAGGCCATATCATTGCTTCCTCACATCGTAAAGGCCATATCATTGCTTCCTTACATCGTAAAGGCCATATCATTGCTTCCTTACATCGTAAAGGCCATATCATTGCTTTCTTACATCGTAAAGGCCATATCATTGCTTCCTTACATCGTAAAGGCCATATCATTGCTTCCTTACATCGTAAAGGCCATATTATTTTATCCCTACATCGTAAAGGCGATATCATTGCTTCCTTACATCGTAAAGGCCATATCATTGCTTCCTTACATCGTAAAGGCCATATCATTGCTTCCTTACATCGTAAAGGCCATATTATTTTATCCTTACATCGTAAAGGCCATATTATTTTATCCTTACATCGTCCAGGCCATATCATTGCTTCCTTACATCGTAAAGGCCATGTCATTGCTTTCTTACATCGTAAAGGCCATATCATTGCTTCCTTACATCGTAAAGGCCATATTATTTTATCCTTACATCGTAAAGGCCATATTATTTTATCCCTACATCGTAAAGGCGATATCATTGCTTCCTTACATCGTAAAGGGCATATCATTGCTTCCTTACATCGTAAAGGCCATATCATTGCTTCCTTACATCGTAAAGGCCATATTATTTTATCCTTACATCGTCCAGGCCATATCATTGCTTCCTTACATCGTAAAGGCCATGTCATTGCTTTCTTACATCGTAAAGGCCATATTATTTTATCCTTACATCGTAAAGGCCATATTATTTTATCCCTACATCGTAAAGGCGATATCATTGCTTCCTTACATCGTAAAGGCCATATCATTGCTTCCTTACATCGTAAAGGCCATATCATTGCTTCCTTACATCGTAAAGGCCATATCATTGCTTTCTTACATCGTAAAGGCCATATCATTGCTTCCTTACATCGTAAAGGCCATATTATTTTATCCTTACATCGTAAAGGCCATATTATTTTATCCCTACATCGTAAAGGCGATATCATTGCTTCCTTACATCGTAAAGGCCATATCATTGCTTCCTTACATCGTAAAGGCCATATCATTGCTTCCTTACATCGTAAAGGCCATATTATTTTACCCTTACATCGTAAAGGCCATATTATTTTATCCTTACATCGTCCAGGCCATATCATTGCTTCCTTACATCGTAAAGGCCATGTCATTGCTTTCTTACATCGTAAAGGCCATATCATTGCTTCCTTACATCGTAAAGGCCATATTATTTTATCCTTACATCGTAAAGGCCATATTATTTTATCCCTACATCGTAAAGGCGATATCATTGTTTCCTCACATCGTAAAGGCCATATCATTGCTTCCTTACATCGTAAAGGCCATATCATTGCTTCCTTACATCGTTAAGGCCATATTATTTTATCCTTACATCGTCCAGGCCATATCATTGCTTCCTTACATCGTAAAGGCCATATCATTGCTTCCTTACATCGTAAAGGCCATATCATTGCTTCCTTACAGCGTAAAGGCCATATCATTGCTTCCTTACATCGTAAAAGCCATATTATTTTATCCTTACATCGTCCAGGCCATATCATTGCTTCCTTACATCGTAAAGGCCATATCATTGCTTCCTTACATCGTAAAGGCCATATTATTTAATCCTTACATCGTAAAGGCCATATCATTGCTACATACTATCGTCCAGACCACATTGCTTCATTAGATCATAAAAGGCCTGTCAATACTAATACTCTTCAGCTTGAAATCAGGTGTCTCTCCCTATAACTACTATTCCAAACGACAGTGCTGGGAGCGGATAGGAAAGAAATGGATTCAGGGGGGGGGGGGTAAGATCGAATCCAGAAAAAAAAAAGACTGGGGGGAGGGGGGGCACACCCAGTGATCCTAGTTTGGTCGACATAACCTGGCCAAAGTTACACATTTCGCTTGCCTTTTTTTTTTCTTTTTCTTGTGCCAACTTTAAGTCTTTGACGAGTATGTGTTTGTCTGTAAGTGTGCATGTACGCGCACCTATCTGTGTGTATATGTGTGTGTGTCTGTGATGAACAAGGTATATTGTTCTAAGAGAAGCAGAGGGTGCCATCTGTGCTCCCTCGTCAGACATTGGATTGTAAGGTCAATAGCCCAAGACACCTCCAAGTCCTGTGCAAATAAACCTTTCTCTAGAACCAAAAGAACACACAAAATTAGACAAATGCACAATATCCACTTTTTGGAAACGCAGCTACAATTAGGTTTCGCACCTAGACCTAAGCTGAAAATGTAGTCTTATCGATGCAGTGGAGTCGCTAGATGTTGCGAGTGGTGCGTACCAAGTTGCATCAATAGAGGTAACATCGAATTACAGGCCTTTTTTTAAAAAAAAGCAGACAAGGTTTTTAAAAAAATTATTTGCAGTTGCTAAATATCCCAAAATGCTTTTCGTGTTTCATATAAATTAGAATTATTAGTGTTCTGTTACAAATGATTTCTTTTGGAAGTTCTTAAAGTGGTGCACCATACTTTAGACAACTTATAGTTTTGATCAATGTACACTCGCTGGTATTTCACCATTGCGATGATGCAGAGACCTGTACTGTTTGTGACTTTATTAATGTAAGCCTTAGACCCAATCACTTTGTGCCATCGTGTTGATGAGAAATCAGAAAAATACAGTATAAAGCGAAGTTTTAAAAAAAACAACATTTAGGAGACTGAAGCAGGCGCGGTGGCTGAGCAGTAAAACGTTTGGATTCTGAACATGAGGTCCCGGGTTCGAATCCAGGGATTTTTTTGTTCGGGATCTTTGGGTCACCCAGCTAATAGGTACCTGACATTAGTTGAGGAAAAACTCAAGGCGGTTGGTCGTTGTGCTGGCCACATGACACCCTCGTTAACCACAGGCCACAGAAACAGATGACCTTTACATCATCTGAACTATAGACCAGAAAGTCTGAAAGGGGAACTATGAGACTTAAAAGCTGCGGAGGATAGGCCTTCATCATTAGGGCACTCCTGGACAGCTGATCGCCAATTGGTCTTGGCCTCCCTATGTACTGATAAGTATCTGCATTTCTTTTCGCCATTGCTCGCCACTGCTCGTTGAGTAATCAAACAGTTGTTACCTATCTTCGTATGGATTCAAAAGAAAATCTACTGGCGAGGACAGACGTAGACTTCGAAAAGAGAATCTAACTTGACCACCGGCCGACAATGGTTACGTCTCTCTGAATGTGACTAAATATTTAGGTCCCTAACCCCTAACCCTAACCCAAGTAATATACTGCACTCACAATTAATGTTTGGACTCGAAGACAAGCTTTATATTTATGGATATATGCATTCTATTGTGTTCTCCTGTATGGCTGCAAGCAGTGCTTTTTTTTTGTAAAAAAAAAAAAATAGGTGCCGGTACTCAGTAGTTGATCGCCTAACTTTTAACTACTAAAAATTAATAATATACTTTAAAATACAAGAAAAGTAATTAAATGTTTTTTAAAGGTGCCGGTTCGGCATACCTGTGCGTACCGGCACAAAAAAAGCCCTGGCTGCAAGTATCTAATCTTCAACAAAGTAAGATTAAAATAGGCTTACACTTTGTCATCATTGTACCTTCTGTGCCCAACCCACAACATTTAAACTGCCAGGGAATCCATCGCCAAGACTGAGGTAAAGAACGAAAAGAAAAGAAAATCTTGTAGAGTTTGTTATGGTATTGGTGTTAGCAGAGCAGACTCGACCATTTCGTATTGGTGTTAGCAGAGCAGACTCGACCATTTCGTGGACACATTCAAGAGCTGGACATTTTAATGCAATTCTCTGGTTTCACCATTATAATTTTAAAATATTATCAGTTTAAAACTAAATTATCCTATTTTAATCGCACTTTTAATGGGTACTACCGCACTAGACTCAAATGTGTCTTTGCATTTTGAAAACGCTTCAGTGGAAATTCCCGTACTCACCTCAAATGTTTCTTTGTATTCAGTAAAGAGTTCATTAAATACTTTGACGTACATAAAAATTTTTCTCTTGTAGAAATGACTTAGAATGTAATAGAAGAACTTGATTGTGCAAAGCTTACTTAAAAGTATGAAGAAATAAATAGATTAAGAAAATATAGATCGCCATGATAAAAAAAAGCAAAACTATACAAATGTCACTTGTTTCTAAGTTTGCGCACACTTCATTTAATTATATACATAGTTACATTGTTTTCTTATCTTATCTTACCTTATATAATACAGACGTTACTGATCATGTCCTACGCGTCATGCATTTAGTCACGCATCTCTACCAATGACCTAAATTCTGCTAAGTCACTTGTTTTCCTGGCTAGCTCAGGCAACCCGTTCCATGCTCTAATAGCACTAGGGAAGAAGGAGTATTTGTACAAATTTGTCCTAGCATATGGAACGAGGAATGTGCCTTTATCTTTGTGTCTTTCTGAGTATTTTATTAGATTTTGTTTTTGTATTTGAAGATTATGGTTCAGTGTTTTATGTATAATTGCTATTTTACTTTTGAGTCTTCTATCCTAAGGTTTTCTAAATTTAGTGATTTTACTGTTATTCTAGTCAAATGTGAATATTCGTTTGTTATGAATCTCACTGATTTATTTTGTGTCTGTTCTAGTTTCTTAATGTTTTCTTGAGTTGAGGGGTCCTAAACAGAGGATGAATATTCTATTATCCCTAATGCTTTGTTTGATTTTTTGATAGTTTCATCAATATGTGGATTCCATGACAGTTTTTTTATTTATTATAATACCTAGGTATTTTGCGTTTTTAGTCTGTTTTATTGGTTTACCATGAATAAGATAAGTAGAATTAATTTGTTTTAGTTATTTTGTTACTATTAATAACTGACATTTTTCTGGGTGGAAAGACATGCTCCAATTTGTTTCCCATTTCTGTAATTCATCTAATTCTCTTTGTAAAATTTCTGTATCTTGTGTTGTTTTTATTGTTCTATATATTATACAATCGTCTGCGAATAATCTGACTTTTGTTCCTGAACTAATGCAATTTGATAAATCATTTATGTAAATTAAAAATAGTAGTGGACCTAAGACTGTTCTTTGATGAATACATGAGTTTACTATTATTGATGTTGATTTAGAGCCATTTATTATTACAGCAGGACCTGATTGGGGCTGCATTCTGCATAATATTTAATGTAAAAAACAACAATTTCGAACACTCATTTGAGTGGGGTCCCGAGGGTATTTTCAAATTCTCCTCCCCCTCCTCCCCCCCATCCTAGCTACGCCACTGCACTGTAGGTGTAGAACGTGGGTACTATCGAAGCTCACTAGGTAGACTCATGTTTATGTCATGGTCTCCTTCCACACGATGCCCCACCTGCTGAATCGTGATAAAACTGATAAGAGGCGTCTCTTTTTTTCTCTCGCTCTCTCGCTTAATAACTATATAAAATGACTTGACACTGAAGTATACATAATTTCTTAAATAACATTTTGGCGGCGTTATCTTGTATGTGCCCTTCCATTTATGTCAGGATAGGAACGTTTTCATGACTGAATTAAGATAATAGCAGAGCTTTGCTGCTTCTGGTCGTTCAAGTCCAGTCTGCAGACTTTCGTGGACTTTTTGTTCAAACAATGGATCTAAATTAATTGCTGATATCACACGAATATTAACTCTTTCTCTACGTTATTATTTAACACGTTCTGATGGAATCAACGTTGGTATCGTCAGTTAGGAGACGAAGAGTTAACAGTTATGGATATACGCATATATATATATATATATATATATATATATATATATATATATATATATATATATATAATATATATATATATATATATATATATATATATATATATATATATATATATATATATATATATATATATATATATATATATAGTAAGAAACAGAAAGACAGACAGACAAAGAGACAGACAGTTAGTTAGTTAGTTAGTAAGATAGATAGATAGATAGATAGATAGATAGATAGATAGATAGATAGATAGATAGATAGATAGATAGATAGATAGATAGATAGATAGATAGATAGATAGATAGATAGATAGATAGATAGATAGATCGATAGATAGATAGATAGATAGATAGATAGATAGATAGATAGATGGATACATGTCAGTTAACAAGGCTTTGTATAGAGTTGTTCGCTTCGACTGGTAGAAAAGAGTAAAAGTGAACATTTGTTGATCGAAATATTTGATTAATGACGCCAACAGAATGTTCTGGCTAATTCCACATTTATAAAGTTCCTGAGGTAATATACAAAGGTGAGAAAAAAAAAGGGGGGGGGGGGAAACGAGACATGGAAATGCCTAATTTTTCAGAAGAATCCTAAACTTACAGTAACACAATAC
This sequence comes from Biomphalaria glabrata, assembly GCF_947242115.1. Lineage (NCBI taxonomy): Eukaryota > Metazoa > Mollusca > Gastropoda > Planorbidae > Biomphalaria > Biomphalaria glabrata. The sequence goes on from NC_074726.1 coordinate 13,913,625, forward strand.
GTTGGTAAGATTCAACTAGATCTGTTACATCAATTTGGTCATGTTCGTTTTTCTATTTCTTTTAAAATGTTTATTTATTTCGCTCTGACTATGTGTATTTTTTTAAACTATTTACTTTGTTCTTGTTTCAACATAAACTCTAATACATTTTTGTATTTTATGATTATTTCTAATATACTAAATACCATCGCGTGTTCTAAATATAGGCAATTATTTATTTTCTCATTCACTAGTCGCATATAAGAAACTTTTGTCAAAGCAGCTTTGTCCGTTAAAGTGAACTATTCTCATAGCGATCGCTTAGTAGTATCACACTCTAGATCTCTCACACATAAACTCTCTCTCTCTCTCTCTGTCTCTCTCTCTCTCTCTCTCAACTAATCCATGGGTATATCTATGCACTCACAGGTAAGTAAATTCTTGTACACCTTGACTTATTTATAGACACCATTAATAACTGCAAGCAGCTCATCCAGTCCCCCCCCCCACCACCCTACCGTTTCTTTTCCCATTGAAACGTTAGACTTTCAATCCTTCACTTTTATTGAGGAGATAGTGTAATGATACATGAGAGAGAGAGAGAGAGAGTAAGGGTGGGGGGCCTGGTGTAGAGGTGTAATGAATAGTAAGCATTCACAAGACCGATGTTTAAAACCAAACAACTGGTTGCTGATGTTATTTATACAACCTGTGGTTACTGTCCTGTCAACATTCCACGCTGATTGGAACTTTCTTATCCTTAGAGTTCACTTTTTGTCTTTACACTGAGACTTTTAATAAAAAAAAAAAAAACGTTCTTTCTTGAAAGGGTCCAAGCCAGGACATTTAACCAACCCGCTGGACTTTATGTAGGTATGAGGCAGGAAGGCTGAAGGGTGAAAATATAGGCCTGCAAGGCTGCAACTACTAGCTTTTTATCATTTTATAATAGAATTAGTTAAATAGTAAAAAAAAAAAACATATGGCATGTACCCCTTTCACGTGGGGGCCGATGATTTAAAGCTAGTGTTTCTATGGGCGACATTTTGACAAAGATGTCATAGAGCCTCGGTTTCATTCGACTTCAAAGATTTTTTTTTCCAATGATGCGACCCTTGATACGCGTATCAGAAATGTACTTGTTTCTCCCCACCTCCTTCTCAGGTCTAAAAAGTTACGTCATCATTGGTCTACACTTTACTGCTGCTGACAGTGGTAAAAGATGGCCTACTCCAGACTGAAAAGATGTCTTAAACGATAAACAGGCTCATTAAGATCCCGGACCATGATAGACATTTGCATCCTGTCCTTCACGTAAAGACTAACAAAAGACGGACTCGAAGACTATCCTTATTACTATTATGAATTATATACAGGGGCGGACTTGCTACATGGGCATTAAGGCATTGGGACAAATGCCCGGTGGGACGGAGCCAAAATGGGCCGGTGGGGCCATCGAAAGGGCCTCATGGATGCCACTGTATCAAATTGTTAAAGGTCTTATGATATGCTTTTATAATGAGTACAGTTATCGATACATAATCAAACTGAACCTAATGATTTTGAGGACAGGTAGAATTAGTTGAATTATTATATACATTTTATATTATGTCGCTCCACTTCTGGTATCCTGGCCTATTCGGTGGGGTGTGGGGGGGGGGGGGGGGAAGGCTATTGCTTCTACTGCCCTCCCCACTTTAGCCATCTTAGTTGGGGGGGGGGGGGGGGGTCGGTCCTATTTTTAAGGATAAATCATAGTTTGTGAAAAAAAAAATTAATATCTATGTAATATAAGCTACATATTGATATTTGAATCCATTTGTATATTATTTAATCTCATCTTAATCGCACCACACTCTAATCTCAAATTTCATCATTAGAAAATATAAAATGAAAAAGGGTTCTATCAGCTGGCAGGGGCGATACATACAATCGTCCTCCGCCAATCGGACAAACCAATACTTTTTTTCTTTTTGTATTTTAGTTAAGAAATTACAAAATGTAAAATATCTGTCACTGATATAATTTATATATGCTATAAATTAAATTCTTATATCAAGTCGCCCCACCCCCTATTCTTTAGTGCCAAATGCAATCATTAGAAATTATAAAAAGAAGCGAGAACTAATCGTTTACACTCTACCGCCCCCTCCCCTTTCCAGACGAAAACATGACATTTTAAAACGGAATAATCAAATCTGTCGAAAGAGTTTATGTAATTGTTCATGAATTTTTCATATTTTTTTAAAAGAAAGACTTTGTTTTGGAAAATTTAGAATTCATAAAAACATTTTAAGCATAAGAGTAAGTTCTGAACCCCAATATTTTTTTCCTAGTCGCCTTTTTCCAATCTTTACTCAATCTGATATTTTTCTATTGTATAAATAAATTTTCGGCGGCGATCCTCAAAGCCTTAATCTAAATATGTGATGTGTCTTATCTCAAGGAACAAATTTGTTGTATTTGCAATGTAGTAAGGGCTTATAAAATCACCGAACATTTTTCAATTAAAACATTATTCAAAAGGCTCTTGAAAAGTAGATATTTTTTAGCGTTTAACCATCATTCTGTTGATGTCTTATGCTGACCAATTAAGGCCTACTACATGAGATGAAGATGATGATAATATTACGATCTCATTTGGTGTAACGAGAGCTAGATACTTGCATGGCGGCGCCCATCCCTCTCCATGCTTGACCACAGCCGAGTACCTCCATCTAGGTGGTTCGCCTTGGTCCTGAACATGTGGCCTTTGTAGTCCATCTTGGGACTCTTCCGCCCTAGCCGGTGACCTTAGTCTAGAAGGCCGTTCGCCCAGTGCTGCCATGTTATCACCACCCCCTCACATGGTTTAGTCCCCCAGCTGAAGCGGTTTTCCAGGGCATGGCGCTTGGAGCCACATGTGAGAGATTTACGGGTTCGAAGGGGACCATTGACCAGACAGCTACATCTCTACATCTTCCTCATGTCTACACAAGTGTATGGATCATCTCGCACCGAGAATGCTCTAAGCATGAAAGATGCCCTATGCAGCTTACATTGAGTGAAGGGAGAGCACCGTTCATCGCTGCTGTACCTCTTAATATCTGTACCTCTTAATATTTTCTATTTAAAACAAAATCAATTAATTAGCAATTATTGATTAACTAGTTTTTGTTTCATTGATTCGTGTGCTGTCATCGACAATGAATAATTGTGCAAGATTTCAACTTGATCTGAGAAGGAGAATCGGTAGAAAAAAAGTGTAAAAGAATCAACCCAGACAGACAGACGGAGTTAATATAAGCTTTGTTAAGAGCTCTGTTCAACACGACATTGAACCACCTTTTCTATAATGATGACTTTTTTTCTTCATAGTTTCAGCGTAACCCAAACTCAAACGAAGTCCAGGATTCTTTATTTTTTAAAAATTTGAATGAGGGTAGAGGTTGGGGGGGGGGGTATTTGTACTGCTGGTTTCAAAACCATCGTACCCTCAGACCATCAGACGTTAATCTCTGAGATTAGTGCCATGCTTCTACAGAGTCCGAAACTAATTTTAAAAACAACATCATGCTTTAGCACTGTGAGTGTACGTGTGCCGTCGTGTAAACTTGATTTATTTTCATTAGCACTTAATATTAAACAAAAAGTTAAAAAACAAAAAAACTTAAAGCTAACAATTGTGTGTGTGGAGGGGATAGTCTGAGTGTACATCCTATCTATAAAAACAAAAGGAACATACCTACAAGATCATTCACCTGTTCATTTGGACCGTTGGGGTACCACACACGATCTGTTGACCTTCTTTCTTCATTCCTCTCTTTTGTTAGAGTCCCCCGAAAGTAAAATAGCAGCTACTTGTTTTGTGTGGTCTGTCTGTCCGTCCTCTCGTCCGTCCCATTTCGATCTAGTAAACTAGAAAACATATCCGACATCATGATATTTTAGGCCTTTCAAAGTTCTGCTTTTTTCTTTTCTGAAAGCGAAAAATTTAATTTTTAAAATCAACTATGCAAGCAGTTTGTTTTTTTCATAAAAATACATTATTTTTACAACTATTCACTATTAATAGTAACAAACAAAACCACGATAAAGTAGATATACTTATTATCGACCATATTTGTGATAACAATTTATGCAAAACTGTTTTTAATTTTTTGACAATATTTTTTTAAAAAATTGTATTACTATGGTAAACAATTTATATCATACTAATTACCTACATTTACAAAAAAAAAATACTTTTTTTTTAATGAAAAAAAATCTATTTAGTACGTATATAAGTGGAATGTAATTTAAAACAACAATTAATAAATAGTGTTTCATATTGTAGACGTGAGGTTAGGCATCACCCGAGAAACTGGCGCTTTACAAAACAATTAGATAATCATTTAATAACATCAGTTAGGCCAGGTTCACATTTAACTTCACCTTCCCCTCTCCTTAGTCTGTTGGACCGTTGGGCTACCTATAAGATCTGTCAACCGTCTTTCTCCATTCCTCGCTGTCCATTGCCTTTGATAGAATTTCCTTCTCTGACAGGCCTGTCAGGCCTTTGATGTTGTCTTCTCATCGCTTTATCTGTCTTCCTCTTAATCTTCTTCCTGGTACTGTTCCCTAAGGAAAGTCTTTGCTATCCCTGAGTACCTTGTGATGTGGCCTTGGAGTTTACGTTTTTGACAGTGGTTAGCAGGTCATCGTAGTGCTGTATTAATCCTGTTTCTAATCTCTTCATTCGCGATGCAGTCTTTGTAAGTGACACCTAGGATTTAACTATATCATCATAACTATCAGTTCATTGAATACATATGAATATAAACAATGTAATAATAATAACATTAATAAATCTACGTATCCTGTGGTATCAAGTCGTTAGTCGAACTAACAATACAACAGTATGGGCAACACTTTCGACACGAGCACGTCTCTTCTTTTTGTATGGACGGAGCTAGGGTTGCAGTAATTGATAGTTTGTAGATCATACTTTCTGATATTCTTTCTGAAAATATTGAAAATTACCATCCTGAGCGGACCACTTCGGGGGCCGATATTGAGTTTGTGTTTCCACACTAACTTTCTTTGTAACCTTGTTTTTGTACTGGGATTAGAATCTCTTTCATTAACAGGCCCCTCCATTCCTTGTTATTGTTCCATCGATTCTTTTGTCTGCCTCTACATCTTATCTCTGGAACTGTTCCATGCAAGAAGGTCTTTACGAGCCCTAAGGACCTTGTAATATGTCCGTAGTTTTAGCTAACGGTTTTCTTTGGATAATGATAAGAAGGTCATGTTGGCCAAGATTTCCATTATGATTCTATTTTTTTGTGATAGCGGTGGTACCGAGATACCTTTTGTAGCATCCGGTTCCATGGCTAGGATCGTTCTCTGCATTTTAAGTCCTTGATTCGCAAGCCTACAGGAAAGTTGCCATGACCAAGCAGCGCATCAGTCTAATTTTCGTGCCTTGTGCTTTGCCTTTGTCTTCCCAGAATTACTGGAACCTCAAGAGACACATTTCAAAGAAGAGTCACAATTAGAAAACACCAAGAAATGAAATGCACCCGAAAAGACTCAGTTTTGAAAGGTTATAGGAGCAAGTGTTGATCTTTTGGTGGAACAGACAAGGTTAAGAATGTCAGGTCAAAGAATGTCTGAGCTTATTCCATGCAGGGTTCTAAATTCCGAAGAACAGTTTCCTGTATGTTGTCGCATGCCATTTCTAATTAAACTGTTTCACCAATTAGTTACATAAAACAGTACGCCTGCATCCATCCATCAACTCAAACACATACAGTTAATGCCTGAAGTATATTTCCGCGTGAAACACACACACACGAGCATACACACATCGGCGTTTACACACACAGACACACACACAGACGCATACTCATACAAACACGCACTCAGCAGTAGCGTAGCTTGGGTGGGGGGGGGGGGGAGGAAGGGGGAAGAATTTGAAAATCCCCCGTGTCCCCCACTTGAGGGGAGCCGCCAAATGAGTGTTTTTTTACATTGAAAATTAAATATTACGCAAAATGCAGGCCCCCCCCCTAAAGAGGTCGGGCCCCCAGGGCCCCCAAACGATGGAAACTTACTAGCTATGATACAGACAAGCACAGACACAGACACACATGCGCGACACACACAGAGACACAGAGGCGCACACAGGAAGTTACCCGCACATGCACGCACAGTTACACACAGGCACATGTAAGTACAAACACGTACACACATGTGCACACAGGTACACAAACAGGTGCACACAGAGGCACACACACACAGGTACAAACATGTACACATACATGTATACACACTGGCACACACAGGTATACACACACAAGTACACATACAGGTACACACACTAGTACACCAACCTGTACACCACAGGCACACAAGTTGAAAAAAAAAGGGTTATTAACAGCGAACTGGAAATGACGTTAAACCGAAGATAGATAAGACTGTAAGGGGAAGTCGACTTAGCCGCAGGTTAAAGCCAAGTTATCTCACGCTTAGTTCACACTTCAAGCAGGTAAATCCAGGACTCACACTCACACATACATTCACACGCTCAGTGGCACACAATTCTTGACTTTTTACGCTTGTTTATTAAAACTTTAACCAACACATTTTGAAAACTAATTAAAAGACACACACACACACAAAAGTAATTTTTTTGTTGTTCGTTTAGAACATTCAAATATTATTTTGCAGATGGTGGACTGTTTAAAATGGGGAAAAAAATTCCCAGACTTTGAATTCTTGTAAACACACTGCTGATGTAAAGAAAGAAAATGTGTTTTTATAAACTACTTTAACTAGTGAAAACTTAGAGAAAGACAACAATAGACCCGAACTATTCTATACTATAGTAAATTCAAACTGACATTATTTCAAAGATATTTGTCTTACCAAAAACGTCATACAGTTTCAATCTATAATTTTAATATATCGATACTGAATGAACTGAAATTCAAAATCAGTAGTGTACCAACAAATTAGCTAGCGTAACCTAGGATTATAGAAAGTTCGCTGACCAGGAATAAAGTATTGAAAACTTATTTTTGCAATTGCTACTCCGTATGTCTGAGCTCCAGGCTGATGGCCGAACATCGCCGGATTTAGAAATTTTAAAATGATTTTTCAACTATGATAAGACTACAGGAGATCACTCCCACAGAAGGGCCGGATTTGAATTGGGACGTAGAGTAAGGGCGTAAGAACTTTTCTCAAAATTATACCTGCGACGCCACCAACCGATGACAAACCTAAAAGATTTTTTAAGCAACCCTTTGCCATTAGCCTCAGAGAATGTCCATTTGCCAGCTCGGGAGTCTAGGAGATCGCTGTCCGGAGGGCTTTAAACATGTCACGAACAAGAAATAAAAACTTAAAAACACACAACTGTAACACGTTTGGCTGCTTTTTCTTTACATCAATATTTACTAAATTGAGAAATCCAAATAGACGTAATGAATCTACATTAAAGCTAATCCGTTTCATTTGTTCTGAAGTAGACCTAAGGTCTCTTCAAAATTGTTTTGTCTTTTATACAGTAGAAAAGCTAGTAGTGGTATAGTAGCAGATTACCCCCACTCAGCCAGCTAGGATGTATGTCTCTCCAGCGGGGTCCCGGTGGGAGTCCCGGGGCGAAGCGCTGTCCTGCTTTCTAAGCTTCAGACATTCATTCCTCTTGCTTTTAACACGCATTTTTATCAGAGGAGCAGTAGGTTAAATAAAGTTTCAAGTAAAAGTGGTGCGGCGAATTGTGTTCCTGCATTTTGAGCTGCAGAAATGCCTTCAGCTGGCGTGTAATGCTCACTGCACTCACTAAACAGTCAAATTAAACCAAAGAAAGAGGACGGCAGCATTGGTCAGTACAATAATGCGATGGACATTCAAGAAGCTTATAGCGCAAGTACTTATATTGTTGTCACGAGTGTTTAACAAAACGAGTTACGACAGGAGAAACTGCACAACATTGACATGCATACATATAGTTCTGACATGCATACGTCGAGTGCTGACATGCGTACATCGAGTGCTGACATGCGTACATCGATTGCTGACATGCGTACATCGAGTGCTGACATGCGTATATCGAGTGCTGACATGCGTACATCGAGTGCTGACATGCGTACATCGAGTGCTGACATGCGTACATCGATTGCTGACATGCGTACATCGAGTGCTGACATGCGTACATCGAGTGCTGACATGCGTACATCGAGTGCTGACATGCGTACATCGAGTGCTGACATGCGTACATCGCGTGCTGACATGCGTACATCGAGTGCTGACATGCGTACATCGAGTGCTGACATGCGTACATCGAGTGCTGACATGCGTACATCAAAAACTGACATGCGTACATCGAGTATTGACATGCAAACATCAAGTACTGACATGCGTACATCGAGTACTGACATGCAAACATCGAGTGCTGACATGCGTACATCGAGTACTGACATGCGTACATCGAGTACTGACAGCGTACATCGAGTACTGACAGCATACATCGAGTACTGACATGCGTACATCGAGAAAAGTCACGTTAGCGGAAACGTACAGGAATATTTCATGAATAAAAAAGAACATTAAAAATAAAATGAAATAAAATGGCGTCTTTAGCTTCATCTTTATTTGGTCAGTATTCAAACATGGATTTAAAACTACAATAAAAATAGATTTTTCTGTCCCTTGAAAAAAAAAAAGAACTCCTTCTCGACTGCCATTTTCAGCACGTTGTCCTCCCCCCCCCCCTCCTTTTGGAAGTTGCTGGGGCAATCTTCAATTTGAGAAACGCGGGTTTGAACTATTAACGTCCACTCTTCCTCGGATTCTTACAACTAGCCCCCCTCCCCCGTTACCTTCTGCTCTGCTGTCACTGGCGCCCTTAATTTCTCCTGGTCTGCGCCCGTTCCTTTCAAAAAGTATTACAATAGTCATCTACTGATCATTCTATAACTAAATTGCAGCGAAAGTGTATATCCACTAAAACAACACAAATCGTGACAGTCTAATCGATCTTTCAAGACGAATTCTTAATTGTTGTCAATTAAAGAGGCTAGCTGAAGAGTGTGCTTTTGTAAGTTTTCAATGAGTGCGTCCTAAAGGAGTTGATTATTATGGCATTTGGTGGGAAAGAAATTTCACTGGGTATTTTCAAGAAAAACTAAACATTGCTGCTGAATAGAACTTCACTAATGCTGCCAACTAAATGTACACACATTGAGCTACAAATGGGATAGCTTAGATTCTGTAGTGCTAAGAAAGTGCACATTTATCATATATTAAACTTCTCTTTTTGATATAAAATCTAAAGCATCTACAGTCACTTAATTCCAAGAGCGTATACAAGAGAGGTTACACATTTTTACCAGTGGCAGGGCTCCCTTAATAAACTGCAGTGAATAGTCATCTGCCGAAATTGAAAAACACTAAATGTGGCTCAACAAAGATGGCTAAGACAGATTTTAGGAGTCAGTTATAGAGATCTGGTTTAAATCAAGGAAATCCTTTGCCGAACTGGAAGTCGACCCTTTAGTAAGATTGTGAGAGAGCGACGCATCATGAGGTTTGCGAAACATGTTCTCCGACAAAATGAATTACGCATAAGAAGAATTGCAATGATATCCTAGTACAACTTGACTCCACACATTCATGGAGGTCCTCATGGCAGGTGGGAAGAGGCTTCAGACATTACCAGTGACAGATTTTTATGAAAACAGCTTGACGGGAAATGCGCCAAACAGAGCCGGAGGGTCTAAGTCAGTAAGAATAGCACATTAGGTTTTTGAAATAAAACTTTTTAATAGCAGGAAAATGCACTGTAGATACCTCAGAATATGCATTTTGTTGGCTTTCAATAGCAGAAATAGTGATTGGCGGCGGAGCTTCGCCCCGCGCTGGGGGAGCTCCTAGCGCTCCCCCATACCCCCTTGCTAATAATGGCGGGGAATCTACAATTTTCCCACTAACTCATGTAAGAACCTATTCTAGGGCACAATAAACGTCTTCCAAAAGAATGAAGGGTCAGAATGAAATAAAGATTATGTACACACACACACATAAATACATATAAGAAAAACTTTCGCGGGGGGGGGGGGTCGGGGGAAAGGAAAAAATCCACCCCCCAACCCCCCTCCCCCCGAAAAAAAAATCCTGGCTACGCCCATGATATATAAACATTTTTAAAAAACTAAATGTATCCAAAATTTTTTTTATTCTGTACGCCGGTTACACCAAAAAGCTAGCTTTATTTTTTGTTTAAATTGTATTTGTCAATGTATAATTAAATAATTTTTTAGAAAGGTAGCGCGTCCTTATACTGGGAGAGTGCAGTGTGAGAGAGTACAGTGTGAGTACTTATTGAGATAGCCAGTGGCGTAACTAAGGGGGGGGATGGGGGGGGGGGAGAATTTTAAAATCCCCCCGGGCCCCCACCTATGGGGGGCCCCCAAATGGGTGTCCGAAATTTATTTGTAAATACATAAATTAATATATTTGATTGACAAATAGTGTCAACAAGTGTCTTTTTTTAATCAACATTTATAGATTAAATTTATCACAAAGACTAAACCTAGATATTTTAAAAATATTTTTGCCGCAGAGATCAGTTTTTAAAATCCTCAATCCAATAGAAACTCTCTCTTTTTATTTACATCTAATGATCTAGTCCTTTTGCTTTCGCACAAAACATAAACAAAAAATAATGACGTAATATCATATAATATTAATACATTCTTCCTATTGAAGTTATTATCACACCCTTCCTTTTAGAGTTCTTAATAGTGATATCTAGTAGCAGGGCCGGCCCTAGCATTTGCGGGGCCCTATGCGAAACGGATCGCGCGGGGCCTAGTCTGGGTAGGGATAAGCATAATGTCAAATTTTTTTTTAATTAGAAAATAGGCCTACTTTCGTCTTTGCAATAAATTTTTATCAAATGAAAGCTCGCAATGCCACTTTTGATTTATTGGCACCCCAAAACGTCAATTTCGTCTATTCTTCAGGATATTTGAATAAATTCAAAAAAAGTTCAGGACTTTATCGTATATTTTGCCTTTTCATGAGATTTCCTGGAGGCCCTGAAAAATCAGGAGGTCGCGAAAACCCTGTTATTTTATATACGTTACAATTGTTTAATTTAATAATGTACACTTGGAATTAGCGCGGGGCCTATGAAAGCGCGGCGCCCACTGCGACCGGCACTGTCTACTAGGAACTTTAACAATTCGTCCACTTCTGGTTGTCTTGACTGAACAAGTTGGTCTATAACTGTCTGTTTCGTTTGTTGCAACAGTTTGCAGTTCATTGTTTCCATTGGTATCATAGTACCCAGAGATGTCTTCATCGAAACTCTTATTTAAAAAGCGTTGATTTCTTCTGTATGTTTTTTCCGTTTGTCTTTATGATGTAAGATCTGGGTGCTGAATGTTTTTTTTATGACAACTGCTTTCTGCCATGTTTGACCTAGACGAACTCTCCGACAGAATAATCTTTAGGTAGTCTTGCTTTTGCATCGTATTTCACTTAGCTTTTCATCTGTCGTTCGTTGAGTAATGTCTCTGCATTTTCAGCTACCAATGGTTTCAATAGTTTGTGATCATTTGGAATGATTCCCTGAGTCTTCTACTCGTCAGCAGTTGTGATGGTGAATACGGCAGCCCACTTATCGGAGTATTTCTATACTCGAGCATAACAAGATATGGATCTTTCCCACTTTTGTATACCCTGAATCCTTTTGCTTTCGCACAAAACATAAACAACCAATAATGACGTAATGCCATATAATATTAGCACAGAATCTTCTTCATGCAGTGGAAAATTAAGAATTTTTTGCCTATCTGGAATTCTGGTCAAAGCTCCTGTGCCCAATTAATATAGTTCGGAAGAAACTACAAAAGTCTGGACTGCATATACGGGAATCTGCTAAAGAAATTAGTATCCTTTCATGCTTTCTGCAAAATGATGAGAAACTGACAAAAACCCAATCCATCGAAAAAGCAAAAGAAGGTAGTGAATACTATGGATTCCCTGTAATCAAAACAACCATATGAAAGAAAAGACTTGATGGGAAGTTGAGTTCTAATGTAGGACTGTCAATACAACTGCAATTCAAACGTTTTGTGACAGAAGTGCTGGACAGATTTCATATGGAGATGAAGGGCAGATTCCAAAGGCTGGAAAGAAAATGGATACCTTTTGGTTTCCTCTTGAACCAAGACACCTGTTAGAAGACACGCTTGTGACAAACTGTGCTACTTTTCCTGTTTGTATGATGAAATAAATGGAAAATAGCTTTTTCAATGATGTCATTAATGCACGAGCACTTTTCATCAACAAACAGTAATACAATCACCAATAGACATACTGAGGAAACAGGCTTCATATGGTAATTACGTGTGCTCAGACTTTGCAACCTCCTCCGAATACCGCTAACTCAGGCCACTTCCATTACGACATTACGTCATGTGAGAGATCATTCTCAAAGCTCAAGCTCATCAAAAAGTATCTCAGGAGCACAATGACGCAAGAATGGCTTATCATGTTTTTAATGTCAGTGAAGTCACACATACTAGAAAGTATCGATGTAGTTGATAATATAGATGTCTTTGCTGCACAGAATGCACGACGTGAAGCGATATCAATTTAGATTTGTCACTTGTGCATTATTTAACTAATAAACAACGGTATTATTCATTAAAAGAGTCTTGATTACTTTTTGTTAAGTTTACTGATATACTGAACCAATTTGATTTGGGGCTTATATATTTTTGCGTACATTATTCCATGTCATATGTCGAATGTCAAAATGCAAGGGGCCCCCATAGAGGTCAATCCCCCCGGGCCCCCAAATCCCTAGTTACGCCCCTGGAGATAGCACTGTTTGGCACCCTCCGAGGCTCAATAATCTTAGTTTACATAACTTTTTTTTTCAAAACTAGTACTAAATTCACAGCTGAATAATTTTAGTTTGAATATTGCAGGAAATTCGTCTCTCTGTTTGGGAGTTAAAGAAATTTCAAAATCAACCAAGGTCTTATAGATACTTTTAATGGACGGTGACCGGACCGGATTTAAAAAGTTGAGTCACTGGGCATAAACTTTATGGAGGTCCCTACAATCTTTTGAAGACGGATGAAAACCGCACTGAATAGAAATGCTAGCTAGGGAAAGACTCAATAGAGCAGCAGTTCTCAACCTTTTAAGCTCGGCGACCCTTTTTACTATCCCCCACTCTGCTGCGACCCCCTCCCACACACACACACACACAGCAATAGAAGAATAGACAAAATACGGTCCATATTTTCAATGATCTTAGGCGACCCCTGGCGAATCGTCAATCGACCCCTCAAGGGGTCGCGACCCACAGGTTGAGAACCCCTGCAATAGAGTCATTGATTGCTATTTGAACTCATTTTCCTTCTTTATAGTGTATATATATATACAGAGAGAGAGAGAGAGAGAGAGAGTTAGAGAAAGAATGCAGTATATATATATATTTTTTTTTTCTAGTTCTTAAATTGCCCAGGCCTCTTTGAGCGTGAAGAGTTGGGTGCCTGCACATTCATCACTAAATATTCAAATATGCTTTTCACTGTTTTCGAATGCTTGGAGAAATGTAGTTATGTGTCAACAGTTGTATGTTTTACTTGCTCCCATTTGTTTTATCCCACCATTAGATGCTTTTCTTTTTCTCATTGGGGCCCTTGGCTCCCGTCACTACTTATGTGTAGGTTAAATGTAGGCCTTTAAAATGTCAAGTGGTTGAAGGAAATGGTGTTAGGGGCGGGGGGGGGGGGGCACATGCAGCGCCCAACACTACTGCAGGAGCGTTCATCAGGCAAGACTCATCTATTTCTAAGAGAATAGACCATAGTAATCAGTACCATGGTAACACAGCCGGCTTTCTGTGGGGGAGCTGTGTGCTTAGCACGTGACATGCACGTGCGTGGAGGAAAACATTCCGAGAGAGGAAACATCTGGGAGAGTGTACAGAGAGTACGTAATGGGACAGGGGAGGGGGTCGATATAAGATAGATAGATAGATAGATAGATAGATAGATAGATAGATAGATAGATAGATAGATAGATAGGTAAGACCTATTGATTGATTGATTGATTGATTACATTGAGAGGAGTCGATATGAGATAGATAGATAATAAAGATATATGGATTGATTGATTGATTGTATGTGTGATTGATTGATTGAATAATGAAAAAGAGAGATAAGCGGCACTAATTTTTTCAATATTAAATTGCTGTTAAGAACTGAGACGATCTCCAGTGAGTCTAGCGGGTTGTTCTACATTCCTCTTGAACCCAAAGTCATGGAATTAAGTTTTCTCAAAGGGATATTTTACCAGAATCGCATTTCTAACAGGTTTTCAGTTCTTAGCTGTATGTATAATTTAAATCTAAAGTTATACTAAAATGGTTACATTGTTTTGTAGAGATAACACAATAAAATCCTCAAATCAGCAGGTCAAGAAGAGACATTTAAGACTATTGTTTACTTATTTTCAGGCTTTGCAATATAGTGTACTACTTGAGGGTGTAGTGGATTGCTCCTAAATTGATTGCTCTACAAGACCCTAGAGGTCAACCCTCCAATGGTGCGACTATAGCGAGAAACGATGACGAATTACACCGGACAGCTGCAGGAGGGTTTGAGTTACTTCCCTGTCCGGAGAATCAATGAAAGCACCTTGCTCATCCCTGAAAACATTGTCTGGTTGCCTTATGCCGGACTTGTGGTGACTGTGCTCTGTTGGCTGGGTTACGACTTCTACAGGGTAAGTACTGTTAGACTTCTATGGCTCGCTATTTAGTGTATTTAGTGTACAGGAAATCGGAAAGTGTTGATAAACTATGTGTTTTAAAAGGCAGGTAATAATTTCGAGAGCTCCTTCGATCACTGCAGAATCAAATTTTCAGAATTTTCCGTTTTCTAGTTGTAATTACATCAACATGTGCAACAGACGCCTGATGATAGGGACGCAGCTGAAAACCTATTTTAAAACACAATTTTGGTAAGAAAACAGCGCTGGTACTCCGAGCAACTGCTGCTCTATAGCTTTTTATTTTGGCTACAGTGATTTCTTCATTGAACGCCCTCGGCGTTGCTTATTTGATTTATTTAATCCAAAATTTCTGGGGGGAAAAAAATCGTTTTCTTAAGTTTTTCTTTACTTTCCATCACATCGCCTAAACATTTCTTCATATAGCTTTCTCTTGTTCATTTTTAATCACTGTATTTTGTTAGATAGATAGATAGATAGATAGATAGATAGATAGATAGATAGATAAATTGATAGATAGATAAATTGATTGATTGATTGATTATTTGATTAATTATTTGATTGATTGGCTGAGTGGTTAAGCGCTTGGCTTCCAAAGCTGGGATACTGGGTTCGAATCTCGGTGAAGACAATGATTTTGAATTTCGGGATTTTTTGGGTGCCCCTAAGTCCAGACAACTCTAATGGGTACCTGACTGAAGTTGGGGAAAGTAAAGACGGTTGGACGTTGTACTGGCTACTTGACACTTTGCTCGTGAACCGTTGGTCAATGAAACAGATGTCCTAAACATCAACTGGCCTACAGATCTCAAGGTTATATCCACTAACTCTGACTAGTAAAAGTTTTGAACACGTTATTTTTCCCACACCCATGCCCATTCCCAAATCAAGCTAAAACTTTGCAAAATTATTTATTTTACCAAACAAAACATGAATTAATTTAAAAAATTAAGCAATTTGTCAACAAATGACCTTTATATCATCTGCACTATAGACCACAAGGTCTGAAAGGGGAACTTTTTTCTGTACTTGACAAAGGGACTTATCGTAAAAAACAATTCAAATATTCAGTTGGCATGCTTTAGAAACAAGCCATTTCACAAGTGATATCTGGCAAATGACTTATTTTATCACTAACTTGTCTTATCTTAAAAATTACAGACGTTACTTCTAAAGAGAAGAAACGTACGTCAAAGGCGTATCCATGTGCATGTTAACTAGAGACTTCAAATCTCCTAAATCATTTTCCTTGATGATTCAGGAAACCCGTTCTATCTCGTAATGGCCTCAAGGAAAGAATGAGTTCTAATATAAACAATGTGCCTTTATCTTTGTGTCTTTCTGAATATTTTTTTTAGGTTTCTTTTTGTATTCGTAAGGTATAGTTCAGTAACTACCGCCATTCCTACTTAACTATATAGTATATAAGTATATACAATATCACTTCATTTCACTGTATTTTATTTCACCTATACTTCTTTTTATGCTTTCTTGCTGTTCGCCTGTTCGCTCGTCGTTGGGCAGTCTTTGACGCTCAGGTGTAGAAGAGACTAAGGAGCTATGTGTAGCGCTCTACATTGGTGCCACTGCAGCTCTTCATATCTGAGAACGAACCCTATTCAATGAAAATATTTAAATATACTATTTATACAAAATAAAGTACATACACGATTTTTTAAAGTGTTAAATAGAAATACCACTATATAATAAACCAAATTAAAGAAAAATTATTTTATTAAAAAACAAAGCTTACCTAAAAAAAAAACTCCTTACCTACATTTATGCAGAAGTTATTTACATTATTCGATATCAAACAAAATAATAATTACCAATAATTTATTGACTGTTTCTTTTATTTTGATTGATTCATGTTTTGTCTATACCATCAAATAAGTGTGCAAAGTTTAAACTTGATCCATGGAACGACGACTTCCAGGTTTTTTTTACATAGCCGTATAAAAAACAGTTTCTTTGCGCATGTTCTCACGCATCCTGCAATGCCTACAGAATAAAATGATGGAGACCAAGAAGGATTTTACGCCTCGAACGCGATTTACCCGTGTTGATTTGAACATGTTTTTAGCTTTTTATAAACAGACAAACTGTTACGGTAGATATAATTTATTAGAGAAAGAGATTATCACAAAGGATTTTATTTTTGATCACCCTTCGGGTCAAATTCACTCTAAGTAGATGCTTCTGTTTTGAAGTTGCCGTTCGTTTAGTAAAGTTCATGTTAGGTATTTTCTACTAGATCTGGGTAATTTCTTATGTGCTACTTATAAATGTTTTCTACTTGTCATGACAAAGTAGAAAACACCAAACTGTGTGAGATGATTGGGCAGAAAAATATAGAAGTGCAGATCTTAGAGAGGAAGTGGAGATGGATTGGTCACACCCTTAGAAAAGATATCAGCTACACCAGAGCTAGACAGCCTTAGAGTGGAACCCCAAGGGAACAAGACGCAGAGGAAGACCAAAAAGAACATGGCGACGCAGTCTACTAGACGAAGCCGAGAGGACCATGATGGTATAGACAAAACTGTCAAAATACTAGCAAGAGACCATGAAGTGTGGCGTGTTTTTGTTGAGGCGCTATGTTCCATGAGGAACCCAAAGGAATGATTATGATGATGACTTATAAATGTAGGCCTACTTATATACATTACAAAAAAAAAAGTAATCTATAGAGAATGTCATTCCTATATCTCATTAGTTTAATTCATATTTGCATAAGAACAATCAACAGTAGTTAATACAAAATATAGGCCTAATGTAAAAGAAGTTAATAAATATACGATCGATAGAAAGGAGCCCTTTTATTAAACAGTAAATTTTTATAGATCTAAAATCTATATGTAGTATTAAGAGATTTTTTTTAAAATCTAGATTATGAAAAAAAAATGTAAGCCTATTAGGTTTATTGAAAGTAGACTTATTCGCAGACGGTATATTTAGATGCTATTAAATGTTTAGCAATATTTATAAAAGTCAAGCTCAACTATCTATATCTTTACGATATTAGAAACGGACATTTTAATTCTAGACTATATTTAAAACTAATCAAATGAAATCAACGTGAAAGTCTACCTAATTAATGTACCGATAAGCCTTGCAGATCTAGTATGCTTCTTTGCAGACGATATATGTGAGCCTAGAATAGATCTAATATACGATGCTACTTGTAACCATGTTAATAAAATACTATTAATCTGGGTATATTTAAAACTAGAAAATAGATCTAGGCATTTTTCTTAACGGAAATAGATCTACATTGTTTACTGTTGATATGTTGCGAAAAGGAGGGGGGCGGACGCATTTTAGTTTAGAATTCATACAAATTGTATATGAATTTATTACTTATGTTTATAATATATACTAATTATTAATATTTCAACCTATTTTTAAATTATATCGCCCCCCCTCTAGTATGTTAGCCGATTTGATGGGGTCGTGAGGGGCGATGACATCAATCCCCCCTCCCCCATAAACTTTCGAGTGGGGGGGGGGGAGTCGGTCCAATTTATTTGTAAAATTGACAGCTTGCTAACAGAATTAATTAAATATCTATATGATTAAAACTTGTTATTGATATTTTAACCGATCTTTATATTATTTCGTTCCCCTGTTGGCCAACTGGGTGGGGGCGAATACCTTTACTGCCCTTCCCACCTAAACCCTTTGATGGCGGGGCCGATTATACTTTTATGGAGAAATCATTGTTTGTGAGCAAAATTAGTTGAATTAATATATAATTTTTTATATTATGTCGCTCCCCTTCTGGTATCCTGGCCGATTCGGTGAGGTAAGGGGGAGGGCGATTGCATCTACTGCCCTCCCCACTCTAGCCCTCTGAGTGGGGGGTCGGTCCTATTTTTATGGAGAAATTTTAGTTTGTGAACAAAATTAGTTGAATATCTATACAATATAAGCTACGTATTGACATGTGAACCTATTTGTATATTATGTCGCACCACACTCTAATCTCAAATTTTATTGTTAGTAAATATAAAATAAAACAGGGTTGTACCAGGTGGTAGGGGCGATACATGCAATCGCCTTCCGCCCATCGGACTATCAATACTTTTTCTTTTTGTATTATATTTAAGAAATTACAAAATAAATAAAATATCTGTCACTAATATAGTTTTTATATGCTATAAATTAAATTCTTATAGCGAGTCGCCCCACCTCCTATTTTAAAAAGGAACGAGGATTAACGTTTTCACTCTACCGCCCTATCCCCTTTCCAGAAAAAAGCATGACGTTTAAAAAAAAGTACAGTCAAATATGGCGACAGAGCTTATGTAGTTGCACATGAGTTTATCATCATTTTTTTAAAGAAAGACTTTGTTCTGAAAAATTTAGAATTCATACGAAATTTTTCAGTATAAGAGTAACGATGGAGATTAGTTCTGAACCGTGTTATTATATATATATATCGAGAGAGTGAGATATATATATATATATATATATATATATATAGATAGATAGATAGATAGATAGATAGATAGATAGATAGATAGATAGATAGATAGATAGATAGATAGATAGATATAGATATAGATATATAGATATTGATATAGATAGGGCCGTCGCAAGGGTTGTGGCCGCCTGCGTGCGAAATTTAAAAAACGACGCCCCCCCCCCTCTTTTTTTTTCTAGAAAAAAAAATCCATTAAGACTGAGCTGGACACTGTTCCAAAAGTGCACTTTAATTTAAATCTATCTTTTTTAGACCATTCCATTTTTCCCTTTCAAATTCGCACAGTTGTTGTACCCCTCAAGTACAACTAGGAAATGCACTAGGAACAATTTCAGATTTATGTGCATTCAGAAACCTGACATCTTGGTTCTTTATAATAGACATTAAAACTGATCTGGTTCTGACTACTCACTTATGCTCCTGTATGTGCCACGATTATAATTGATGAGCTGCGCAGGTATATTACAATGAACAGTGTATGAGCCTCATTCACCAATCGTAAACAAACAACATTGATAAAACAATGAAAAAAAATCTGTCACGTGACAGCCTGTGATTATTAGGTAATTTGTATAGCAAAGATAGAGAACCACGTGGATAAATGTTGTTTATTTACGATTGGTGAATGAGGTCCATTCATCATGATCTATATACAATTTCTCGATCACTTTGACTGCTCAACAGTGATATATGGTCTGGCTGTGGATATGTTAACTTGTTTGTTATTGTAAGTGAATGTATAATCCGAAAAAACAAAAGCTCAAAATACAAAAGCCTTTGTTGTTGTAACCTTTTCAACGTACTGTACACTTTCACTATAATTATCACCATTGTATTTTGGAGAGATGTGCATTGTATCCACAATCATATATGACATACGCGGATTCAGAGGTGCCTACAAATGTATCCAACAAATGAAGCAACTCAGCGCTGAATATTTTTCTTGAGTTTAATACAAAGTAAATAATCCAAAGTACAAGTCACTTAAACCATGACTTGAAATAAAACATAGTCAGGCAGTGTTTCTCATATTCCCGGGTGGCGACTCCCTAGATAGCAACATTTTCGTTCGAACCTCCTTTAGAAGCTGGAGCCCAGAGGAGCGATGAAAGCTTCCTCAGTGAGGTCCGATAATTTTTTTATAGAAAGTAATAAAAAAAAATTAGTCACAATTTTTATGTTTTATTTTTCATTTATATTAATTGAACACTGTATAAAATACAAAGTTGAGTCATGAAAGTTCACTGAAAAGTGTTTTTTTTTAATTGTATTGCCTACATAATTTTTAAGCGTAGATAGAAGCGGAGATAGAATTGAAGATGCGCCAGGTTTCAAGTCTGGACCTTTTTTATTGTTTTGCCGCCCCCCTCCCCCAATGCTGGTCCAATGTTGTCTTGTAGAGCTCTAAACGGCTAGTACATCTGAACCGACGTAGGCGTTTTATATTGGTTAATAAATACGTTTTGAATAACCTGGACCAACGTCTTTGTTATTCGAGATTTAATCTGAGATGAAATATAGATCTAAGAGTCATGACATAAACTGATATTTAAAACAAAATCTAGCTCACAACCAAAAATAAAGTCATTACTCTTTCAGGTCTTAAGATCGTCTCACATTTGCACTAGGTACGCTGATTTCATCATTGTCACTGCATAACCACCAATCAATCGCTTTAACCTCTTATCACCGCCGCTTAGGTAACACATACACTCCACTCCGTAACACCCCTTTTTGTCAGGACGTTGCCCCCTTTCCCTCCATGGGAGAGGAACTTGCCCTACCCCCCCCCAGTGAATTGTTTTTTAAATTGACTATTTAATAATAGTAATAATAGATCTACTTATAGGGCGGCAATTAGACTCAAAAACAAATATTACAAACAACCCGCGAAAATTCAAGGCCAGAAATGAGCAAGCGCTTATGCGAAAACCCGTGAAAATCCATAGCACGCTGCTCTATTTTATTTGTTCTAGTTTCCAAAATACTTTCTTATGTACGAATATCGTTTATATATTCAAAGGATAATGGAATAATTAGAATTTATTTAAAATATTAATGTTTTTTTTTTCTTTTTCACAATTTTTTTTTTTAAAGTAACCTTGGAATTATGATTTGGCCACCCCCTAAAGTCGGCCGCCTGCGTGCAATGCACACATTGCACAATAGGGTTTACTGGGCGTTAGGTTTAGGATTTGGAAAAAAATCGCCCCCGCCCTCCAAAGTTCTTGATCCGCTAGTGGATCTCGTATAGAATTCGATGTAAATCTGATCTAGAATAGATTTAAATTTATAGATAGATCTAGATCAATATTTAAGTCAAGACTACAACTTTAATCTAGATCTAGACCCAGAAGATCTGGATCTACATTCAAGACCAAGTTTTCAAATAAGTCCGTAGTAGAATTTAGGCATAGTCTAGAATCCTTGACCTTATTAAAAAATTTTCTTTTCTAGAAATCAATGTGTTAGAGACATATCGTAAAAATGTTTTGGCATGATTATAAATGACCCTTGTCATTGAATAAACGAAGCATTAGCGCTTAGCTTAACCCTTAAAATACGTGTGGTAGTTTATTCCATTTTGTATGCACTCATAGTAAAACGGCTCAGCACTTTAAGGGTTAACCAAATGTAGGCCACAATAGGACGAAAAGTAAACAAATAAAAAAAATAATGACGGATCGGAATTCGGACTTTGCAGAACAAAATAAAAGTGCCAATGAGGAACGACGTAGCATGTGAGTTTTAATTAATTTTTTTATGTTTTAGCGGGACGGGTACGCTTAATGCGGAACGGTAGGCTCATCTGCAAGTAGCGAATACAAATGCACCAGATATAGTAGGAAAAAAAAACAGCGTTGGAATCCCTGAAAACACATACTTTTGAGTAGGATGATCAAAAATAAAATAATTTTTAGATGATCTCTTACTCTTAAAAAATTATATCTACCATATCAGCTTGTCTGAAAATGGATGTTTTTTTTTTTTTAGACTTTATAAAGAGCTAATAAACATTTTCTAATCAACACGCGGGTAAATCGCGCGTCTTCTTTGTATCTGTAAATTAAAAAAAAAAAAAAAATACAGTGCAGGATGCGAAGCGACCTCATTTGAAATCGGCGTTCCTTTAGTATAGTTCCATGCTTGATCCAAGAAAGGGTGTGGGATAAAAAATGTGTACAAATTTTACAACAGACAGATAAAATGTGTTGATCTAGGATGTGTATTTAAAAGAAGAGTTACTTTAAATATAGTAAATACTATTGGATTGCCAGCCTGTGAGTACAATTTAAATGATACTTTTGTTCTTTCTAACTTGTGAAATTTAGGTTTCAAACAGATTACATAAAAGCTCAATTCATACTTTATGTTCCTATTAATATAGAAAATTTATCATTTATTCTCTAGCCGGTTGTTACTGAAAGGGATATTACTGGTGCTCTGTAATAAGAAAACTTCAATACAATAGTTATTTACCCTGACGCCCATAAATTGAACACTATTTAAACGGTAAAAAATAATAATGGTATGTGCAGTAATTGATGAAATGATCTTTCTGAAATTTAAATAAAATGTCACGCATTACGAGTCTATTTGCAATGTTATAATTAAAAGATTGAAAAATAAATGATTTTTTTTTTCATGTATGAATAAATAGTAGCGATGGAAGAGCTTTGCTTGTAGTACTAATATAGTTAAAATCAAACTAAATTTTGAGTTATTTTCATAGTACTAGGGTTAGCAAATATTGGCAATCAGTAGCCATAACTGAGAGAGAGAGAGAGAGAGAGAGAGAGAGAGAGAAAGAGAGAGAAGAAGAAGAAGAAGAAGAAAAAGCGAGAGAAAGAGAGAAAAGCAAGGGAAAGCGAAAGTAATAGAGAGAAAAAGATAAAACAAAACAAAAAAGAGAGGGAAAGAGAGAGAGAGGGGGAGAGGGAGACGGTGATAGTATGTACATTTCTACATGTCAACATTATTAAAGTTACATTTGATAGGGGCTCTCCTGTTGATCCACAAACATTTAATAACACAGTTTCTCTCTTCTAAGTTGGAATATTTAGGCCTGTTATTAGAATTTTACATACTCTGAGAAGATTTATACATTTGTTTAACCAAGATTATTATCGTGGGCGGGGGAATCAGGGGAAAACATGCATTTTAAAATATATCTTTCATTCGTTATTAAGAGTTTAATAATCGTTCTACAGGAAAAGTAATCATGTTGATAGAGGAGTAATATTCACACGTCACTTCTGTTTCACTTTACTTCTGTTTCACTTCACTTCTGTTTCACTTCACTTCTGTTTCACTTCACTTATGTTTCACTTATGTTTCACTTCATTTCTGTTTCACTTCATTTCTGTTTCACTTCCCTTCTGTTTCACTTCACTTCTGTTTCACTTCACTTCTGTTTCACTTCACTTCTGTTTCACTTCTGTTTCACTTCATTTCTGTTTCACTTCACTTCTGTTTCACTTCATTTCTGTTTCACTTCCCTTCTGTTTCACTTCACTTCTGTTTCACTTCACTTCTGTTTCACTTCACTTCTACTTCACTTCTGTTTCACTTCACTTCTGTTTCACTTCACTTCACTTCTACTTCACTTCTGTTTCACTTCATTTCTGTTTCACTTCACTTCTACTTCACTTCTGTTTCACTTCATTTCTGTTTCACTTCACTTCTGTTTCACTTCACTTCTGTTTCACTTCACTTCTACTTCACTTCATTTCTGTTTCACTTCACTTTTGTTTCACTTCACTTTTGTTTCACTTCATTTCTGTTTCACTTCATTTCTGTTTCACTTCACTTCAACTTCACTTCATTTATGTTTCACTTCATTTCTGTTTCACTTCACTTCAACTTCACTTCATTTCTGTTTCACTTCATTTCTGTTTCACTTCACTTCTGTTTCACTTCACTTCTGTTTCACTTCATTTCTGTTTCACTTCAATTCTGTTTCACTTCACTTCTGTTTCACTTCATTTCTGTTTCACTTCACTTCTACTTCACTTCTGTTTCACTTCACTTCTGTTTCACTTCACTTCTGTTTCACTTCACTTCACTTCTACTTTACTTCTGTTTCACTTCATTTCTGTTTCACTTCACTTCTACTTCACTTCTGTTTCACTTCATTTCTGTTTCACTTCATTTCTGTTTCATTTTACTTCTGTTTCACTTCACTTCTGTTTCACTTCTGTTTCACTTTACTTCTGTTTCACTTCACTTCTGTTTCACTTCTGTTTCACTTCATTTCTGTATCACTTCACTTCTGTTTCACTTCACTTCTTTTTCACTTCACTTCTACTTCACTTCTGTTTCACTTCATTTCTGTTTCACTTCCCTTCTGTTTCACTTCACTTCTGTTTCACTTTACTTCTGTTTCACTTCACTTCTGTTTCACTTCTGTTTCACTTCACTTCACTTCTACTTCACTTCTGTTTCACTTCACTTCTACTTCACTTCTGTTTCACTTCATTTCTGTTTCACTTCACTTCTACTTCACTTCTGTTTTACTTCACTTTTGTTTCACTTCACTTTTGTTTCACTTCACTTTTGTTTCACTTCATTTCTGTTTCACTTCCCTTCTGTTTCACTTCATTTCTGTTTTACTTCATTTCTGTTTCACTTCACTTCTACTTCACTTCTGTTTCACTTCACTTCACTTCTACTTCACTTCTGTTTCACTTTACTTCTGTTTCACTTCACTTCTGTTTCACTTCTGTTTCACTTCACTTCACTTCTACTTCACTTCTGTTTCACTTTACTTCTGTTTCACTTCACTTCTGTTTCACTTCTGTTTCACTTCACTTCACTTCTACTTCACTTCTGTTTCACTTCACTTCTACTTCACTTCTGTTTCACTTCATTTCTGTTTCACTTCACTTCTACTTCACTTCTGTTTTACTTCACTTTTGTTTCACTTCACTTTTGTTTCACTTCACTTTTGTTTCACTTCATTTCTGTTTCACTTCCCTTCTGTTTCACTTCATTTCTGTTTTACTTCATTTCTGTTTCACTTCACTTCTACTTCACTTCTGTTTCACTTCACTTCACTTCTACTTCACTTCTGTTTCACTTCACTTCTGTTTCACTTCACTTCTGTTTCATTTCACTTCTACTTCACTTCTGTTTCATTTCACTTCTGTTTCACTTCACTTCTACTTCACTTCTGTTTCACTTCATTTCTGTTTCACTTCACTTCTACTTCACTTCTGTTTCACTTCATTTCTGTTTCACTTCACTTCTACTTCACTTCTGTTTCACTTCATTTCTGTTTCACTTTACTTCTACTTCACTTCTGTTTCACTTCACTTCTGTTTCACTTCACTTTTGTTTCACTTCATTTCTGTTTCACTTCACTTTTGTTTCACTTCACTTTTGTTTCACTTCACTTTTGTTTCACTTCATTTCTGTTTCACTTTATTTCTGTTTCACTTCACTTCTGTTTCACTTCACTTCTACTTCACTTCTGTTTCACTTCACTTCTGTTTCACTTCACTTCTGTTTCACTTCACTTCTACTTTACTTCTGTTTCACTTCACTTTTGTTTCACTTCACTTTTGTTTCACTTCACTTCTTTTTCACTTCGCTTCTGTTTACTTCCTTCCACCTCTAGACCTTCCTTACTATGGAGTGTGCACATTTCATTCTTTAATTGTTTATTTTAATCTCTGACATCATTTCTTGTTTTCTTTAAGTTCCACAGAAAGATGAAAATGAAGCAGGCTAGAGTGGAGGAACACAGGTCAATGCTCAGGTTGTGTCCTGGAAAACAACGGATCAGCATGATTTCAGGAATAGGACTTCGCTTCAGAAAAGGTGAATAATGATCTTTTGATTGTGGGCCTGACCCACGGTAACCTCAACTCAAGAAAACATTAAGAAACTGAAACAGACACACAAAAAATAGAGCAGTGAGATTCATAACAAACGAATATTCACATTTGACTAGAGTAACACTTTTAGTAAAATCACTAAATTTAGAAAGTCTTCAGGATACAAGGCTCAAAAGTATAGTAGCAATTATACATAAAACACTGAACCATAATCTTCAAATACAAAAACAAAATTTAATAAAATACTCATAAAGACACAAAGATAAAGACACATTCCTCGTCCCATATGCTAGGACAAATTTGTACAAAAGCTCCTTCTTCCCTAGCGCTATTAGAGCATGGAGTGGGTTGCCTGAGCTAGCCAGGAAAACCAGTGGGTTTGTAGAATTTAAGTCATTGGTTAAATGCATGACTAGATGCATACGGCGTAGGATGTAATCATCTTCTTTTTGAACTAACGTCTGTATTTCATAAGAAATAAAAAAGATAAGAAAGGAGAAAGATAGTTTTGTTTGAATAGAAGAAACTGTAACCCACACACCTGTTCATCTGTTTGTCTTTAAACATATCATTTTATCGACATGTGGTGAAGGGCATTGCACTGTAGCTAAGTCTTAATCCTTCGTTTCCAACATAAGAAGTATTTTTATATCTATAAGAAATATTAGTCTATATATCAAGTCATTGTTGTGTTAGGAATAAATGGGTTTAACACCAAGAAGCAAACTAAAGTAATCGTCACTATGGTTGGTTTTACAATAGCATAGGTGTCAACTGGTTCGACCCACACATCCTTCAAATCTTCCCTTCCTGTCAAAGCTTCTGGAGCGCATCGTGTTAGTGCAAATTCTTTCTCATCTTGAACAGTACTGTCTCTTGGAAGAATTTCAATCTGCATATAGGAAGTGCCGTAGCACAGAGACAGCAGTGGTCAGGGTACTAAACGACTTACTTCACAATTCCGACAAAGGCCACATATCAATTCTTTCTATGCTGGACTTGTCCGCAGCCTTTGATACGCTAGATCATGAAATTATGATGGCCAGATTCTCTGCAACTTTTGGTTTAGCAGGAGTCGTCCTAAAGTGGCTTGGATCCTACCTGACGGAACGCACCCAAAGTGTCGTTGTTAGCGGGACGGAATCAACAAGCTTACTTTTGAAGTACGGAGTACCCCAAGGATCAGTTCTAGGCCCAGTACTGTTCACTATGTACACATATCCACTCAGCGGTGTCATACGGCCAATCGGCATCTTATACCATTTCTTTGCCGATGACTCACAGTTATACGATTCATCAGTACCATCAGAGGTGTCGCATCTGACAGAGAAAATCAGTAGTACCGTTGCAAGGGTGAGCGATTGGATGGTTGAAAATAAACTCAAGATGAACGAAGACAAGACAGAAATAATTAAGATTGGCACTAGGAACAATGTCTCAAAAGTTGAAAGCACAGATTCTCTCTTTATCACGAACTGCCATGTTCCTTTTGTCCATGTAGTGCGGAATCTTGGAGTTTTCTTCGACTCAACACTATCTTTCGACCCACATATAAATCAGCTCTGCAAAGGTCTTTATCTGCAGCTGCGCAGATTAGGCCAGATCCGACCATATTTAACAACGGAGTCAACAAAAACGCTAGCTGTGGCATTCATACTCTCCCGCCTTGACTACTGCAACGCCGTGCTAGCAGGTATACCTGATGACAAAATAGCCAAGCTGCAACGTATACAGAACAACGCCGCTCGAATAGTCCTTAAAAAAACTAGACAAGATTCTGCTACTACGCTCTTGCGCACGCTCCATTGGCTTCCCGTGAAAGCGAGAATCGATTACAAGGTCGCCACACTTTGTCATCAGTGTATATATAACAATGAGATGCCCTTGTACCTTAGCGAACTGATTACTCCATATGTCCCCCAGAGAACCCTGCGCTCAATGGACTCAACGCTTTTAGTAGTGCCACGTTTCTCCCTCAAAAGCTACGGTCTGCGTGCTTTTTCAGTTCACGGACCAAAGGTTTGGAACTCACTCCCCATTGATCTCAGACAGACAACATGCTATACCACTTTTAAGAAGAACATTAAGACCTACTTGTTTAAAACTTTTTTAGATTAACTGTTATTGTAGCAGTTGTGTTTTTGTTTGTAATGTTGTTACAGCGCCTTGAGCCTACATTTTGTTTATAAATAAAATTATTATTATTATTATTATTATTATTATTATTATCCTAGTTTATTAACAGATTCTAATT